>NW_027490270.1:0-300000 GCF_050948175.1 Xylocopa sonorina | reverse complement strand
GTATTGCCTCGACGCGTAGACATCTGCAGACGCTATTTCCTAGCATGACGGTGTCGCATTTACATTCTTTTGAAGTGAATACGAGGTATACATGACACTTCGCGATGAATGTTATATCTTATCACGAAACATATAAATGAGATGCGATATCGCGATTTAAGTAGCATTAGAAAGCTATTGCTACGATATGTAGACATCTGAATACGCTATTTCCTAGCAAGGAAGATTCGCACTTACATTCTTTTGATGTGAATACGTAGTATACATGACATTTCGCAATGAATATTATATCTTATCACGAAACATATAAATGGGATGCGATACCGCGATTTAAGTAGCATTAGAACTCTATTGCTACGATACGTAGACTTCTGAATACGCTATTTCCTAGCAAGGAAGTGTCGCATTTACATTCTTTTGAAGTGAATCCGAGGTATACCTAAGTCTACACAATGAATATTATATCTTATCATGAAACATAGAATTGAGATGCGATATCACGTTTTGAGAAGCACTAGAACCCGGTTGCTACGATACGTAGACATCTGGAAACGCTATTCCCTAGCAAGGAAGTGTCGCATTTACATTCGTTTGAAGTGAATACGAGGTATACATGACACTTCGCAATGAATATTATATCTGATCATGAAACATAGAAATGAGATGCGATATCGCTATTTAAGGAGCATTAGAGCTCTCTTGCTTCGATACGGAGACATCTGCAAACGCTATTTCCTAGCAAGGAAGTGTCGCATTTGCATTCCTTTGAATTGAAGACGAGGTATACATGATACTTCGCAATGAATATTATGCCTTATCATGAAACACAGAAATAGGATGCGATATCGCTATTTAAAAAGCATTAGAACTCTATTGCTTCGGTACGGAGACATCTGCAAACGCTAAATCCTAGCATGGAAGGGTCGCACTTACATTCTTTTGATGTGAATACGAGGTGTACATGACACCTCGCAATGAATATTATATCTTATCACAAAACATAGAAATGAGATGCGATATCGCGATTTAAGTAGCATTAGAACTCTATTGCTACGATACGTAGACATCTGCAAACGCTATTTCCTAGCAAGCAATAGTCGCATTTACATTCTTTTGAAGTGAATTCGAGGTTTACGTGACACTTCGGAATGAATACTATAACTTATCGCGAAACATAGAAATGAGATGCGAAATCGCGATGTATGTAGCATTAGAACTCCATTGCTACGATACGTAGGCATCTGCAAACGCTATACCCTCGCAAGGAATAGTCGTATTTACATTCTTTTGATGTGAATACGATGTATACATGACACTTCGCAATGAACATTACATCTTATCATGTAACATAAAAGTGAGATGCGATATCGCGTTTTAAGAAGCATTAGAACCCTATGGCCTCGATGCGATGATATCCGCAAACGCTATTTCCTAGCATGGAAGTGTCGCACTTACATTCTTTTGAAGTGAATTCGAGGTTTACATGACACTTCGGAATGAATATTATAACTTATCACGAAACATAGAAATGAGATGCGATATCGCGATCTAGGAAGCATTAGGACGCTATAGCTACGACACGTAGACATCTGCAAACGCTATTTCCTAGCAAGCAATAGTCGCATTTACATTCTTTTGAAGTGAATACGAGGTATACATGACACTTCGGCATGAATATTATATCTTATCAGGAAACATAGAAATGAGATGCGATATCGCGTTTTGAGAAGCATTAGAACTCTATTGCTGCGATACGTAGACAACTGCAAACGCTAATTCCTAGCAAGCAATAGTCGCATTTACATTCTTTTGAAGTGAATTCGAGGTTTACGCGTCACTTCGGAATGAATATTAAAACCTATCGCGAAACATAGAATTGAGATGCGATATCGCGATATAAGAAGCATTAGAACGCTATTGCTACGATACGTAGACATCTGAAAACGCTATTTCCTAGCAAACAATAGTCGCATTTACATTCTTTTGAAGTGAATGCGAGGTATACATGACACTTCGCACTGAATATTATATCTTATCACGAAACATAGAAATGTGATGCGAAATCGCGATTTATGTAGCATTAGAACTCCATTGTTACGACACGTAGGCATCTGCAAACGCTATGCCCTTGCAAGGAATAGTCGCATTTACATTCTTTTGATGTGAATACGAGGTATACATGACACTTCGCAATGAATATTATATCTTATCATGAAGCATAGAAATGAGATGCGATATCGCGTTTTAGAAGCATTAGAACCCTATTGCTACGATACGTAGACATCTGCAAACGCTATTTCCTAGCAAGGAAGTGCCGCATTTACATTTGTTTGGAGTGAATGCGAGGTATACATGACACTTCGCAATGAATATTACATATTATTATGAAGCATAGTAATGAGATGTGATATCGCTTTTTGAGAAGCATTAGAACTCTATTGCTACGATACGTAGACATCTGCAGACGCTATTTCCGAGCAAGGAAGATTCGCATTTACATTCATTTGAAGTGAATACGAGGTATACATGACACTTCGCAATGAACATTATATCTTATCATGTAACATAAAAGTGAGATGCGATATCGCGTTTTAAGAAGCATTAGAACCCTATGGCCTCGATACGATGATATCTGCAAACGCTATTTCCTAGCATGGAAGTGTCGCACTTACATTCTTTTGAAGTGAGTACGAAGTATACATGACACTTCGGAAAGATAATTATGACTTATCACGAAACATGGAAATGAGATGCCATATCGCGATCTAAGAAGCATTAGAACTCTATTGCTACGATACGTAGGCATCTGCAAACGCTATTTCCTAGCAAGGAATATTTGCATTTACATTCTTTTGAAGTGAATACGAGGTATACATGACACTTCGCAATGAATATTATATCTTATCATGAAACATAGAAGTGAGAGGCGATATCGCGTCTTAAGAAGCATTAGAACTCTATTGCCTCGACGCGTAGACATCTGCAGAGGCTATTCCCCAGCATGGAAGTGTCGCACTTACATTCTTTTGAAGTGAATACGAGGTATACATGACACTTCGCGATGAATGTTATATCTTATCACGAAACATATAAATGAGATGCGATATCGCGATTTAAGTAGCATTAGAACGCTATTGCTACGATATGTAGACATCTGAATACGCTATTTCCTAGCAAGGAAGATTCGCATTTACATTCTTTTGAAGTGAATACGAGGTATACACGACACTTCGCAATAAATATTATATCTTATCAGGGAACATAGAAATCAGATGCGATATCGCGTTTTGAGAAGCATTAGAACTCTATTGCTACGATACGTAGACTTCTGAATACGCTATTTCCTAGCAAGGAAGTGTCGCATTTACATTCTTTTGAAGTGAATCCGAGGTATACCTAAGTCTCCACAATAAATATTATATCCTATCATGAAACATAGAATTGAGATGCGATATCGCGTTTTGAGAAGCACTAGAACCCGGTTGCTACGATACGTAGACATCTGGAAACGCTATTCCCTAGCAAGGAAGTGTCGCATTTACATTCCTTTGAATTGAAGACGAGGTATACATGATACTTCGCAATGAATATTATGCCTTATCATGAAACACAGAAATAGGATGCGATATCGCTATTTAAAAAGCATTAGAACTCTATTGCTTCGGTACGGAGACATCTGCAAACGCTAAATCCTAGCAAGGAAGTGTTGCATTCACATTCTTTTGAAGGGAATACGAGGTATACATGTCACTTCGCAATGAATATCATATCTTATCATGAAACATAGAAATGAGATGCGATATCGCGTTTTAAGAAGAATTAGAACACTATTGCCTCTATACGTAGACATCTGCAAACGCTATATCCTAGGAAGGAAGTGTCGCACTTACATTCATTTGAAGTGCATACGAGGTATACATGACACATCGCAATGAATATTATATCTTATCATGAAATATAGGAATGAGATGCGATATCGCGTTTTATGAAGCGTTGGAACTCTATTGCTACGATACGTAGACATCTGCTAACGCTATTTCCTAGCATGGATGCGTCGCATATATATTCTTTTGAATTGAATACGAGGTATACATGACTCTTCGCAATGAATATTATATCTTATCATGAAACATAGCCGTGAGATGCGATATCGCGTTTTAAGATGCATTAGAACTCTATTGCGAAGATACGTAGACATCTGCAAACGCTATTTCCTAGCCGGGAAGTGTCGCATTTACATTCTCTTGAAGTGAATACGAGATATACATGACACTTCGCAATGAATATTATATCTTATCATGAAACATAGGAATGAGGTGCTATATCGCGTTTTGAGAAGCATTAGAACTCTACTGCTAATATACGTAGACATCTGCAAACTCTATTTCCTAGCAAGAAAATGTCGCACTTATATTCCATTGAAGTGAATACTAGGTATGCGTATCATTACACAATGAATATTATATCTTATTACGAAACATAGAAATGAAATACGACATCTCGTTTTAAGAAGCATTAGTACTCTATTGCTGTGATACGTAGACATCTGCAAACAGTATTTCCTAGCAATGAAGTGTCGCATTTACATTCTTTTGAAGTGAACACGAGGTATACATAACACTCCACAATGAATATTATATCTTATCACGAAACATAGAAATGAAATGCGATATCGCGTTTTAAGAATCATTAGAACTCTATTCATACGATACGTGGTCATCTGGAAACGCTATTTCCTAGCAAGAAAGTGTCGCATTTACATTCTTTTGAAGTGAATACGAGGTATACATGACACTTCGCAATGAGTATTATATCTTATCTCGAAACATAGAAGTGAGATGCGATATCGCGATTTAAGAAGCACTAGAACTCTATTGCTACAATGCGTAGACATCTGCAAATGTTACTTCCTAGCAAGGAAGTGTCGCATTTACATTCTTTTGAAGTGAATACGCAGTATACGTGACACTTCGCAATGAATATTACGTCTTACCATGAAACATAGTAATGAGATGCGATATCGCGATTTGAAATGCATTAGAACTCTATTGCTACGATACCTAGACATTTGCAAAAGCTATTTCCTAGCAAGGAAGAGTCGCATTTACATTCTTCTGAAGTGAATACGAGGTATACCTACGTCTCCACAATGAATATTATATCTTATCGTGAAACATAGAAATGAGATGCGATATCGCAATTTAAAATGCATTAGTACTCTATTGCTACGATACGTAGACATCTGGAAACGCTATTCCCTAGCAAGGAAGTGTCGCATTTACATTCTTTTGAAGGGAATACGAGGTATACATGTCACTTCGCAATGAATATTATATCTTATCATGAAACATAGAAATGAGATGCAATATCGCGTTTAAATAAGCATTAGAACACTATTGCCTCTATACGTAGACATCTGCAAACGCTATATCCTAGGAAGGAAGTGTCGCATTTACATTCTTTTGAAATGAATACGAGGTATACATGACACTTCGCAATGAATATTATATCTTATCTCGAAACATAGAAGTGAGATGCGATATCGCGTTGTAAGAAGCATTAGAACTCTATTTCTACGATACGTAGACATCTGTAAACGCTAGTTCCTAGCATGGAAATGCCGCATTTACATTCTTTTGAAGTTAATACGAGGTATACATGACACTTCGCAATGAATATTATATCTTATCTCGAAACATAGAAGTGAGATGCGATATCGCGATTTAAGAAGCACTAGAATTCTATTGCTACGATGCGTAGACATCTGCAAATGTTATTTCCTAGCAAGCAAGTGTCACATTTACATCCTTTTGGAGTGAATACGAGGTATATATAACACACCACAATGAATATTATATCTTATTACGAAACATAGAAATGAAATGCGACATCTCGTTCTAAGAAGCACTAGAAATCAATTGCTACGATACGCAGACATCTAACAACGCTATTTCCTAGCATGGAAGTGTCGCATTTACATTCTTTTGAAGTGAATACGATGTATACATGACACTTCGCAATGAATATTATATCTTATCTCGAATCATAGAAGTGAGATGCGATATCGCGATTTAAGAAGCACTAGAACTCTATTGCTACGATGCGTAGACATCTGCAAATGTTATTTCCTATCAAGGAAGTGTCGCATTTACATTCTTTTGAAGTGAATGCGAGGTATACATAACACTCCACAATGAATATTATATCTTATTGCGAAGCATAGAAATGAAATACGACATCTCCTTTTAAGAAGCATTAGTACTCTATTGCTGTGATACGTAGATATCTGCAAACAATATTTCCTAGCAAGGAAGTGTCGCACTTAAATCCTTTTGAAGGGAATACGAGGTATACATGTCACTTCGCAATGAATATTATATCTTATCACGATACATATAAATGAGATGCGAAATCGCGATTTATGTAGCAATAGAACTCCATTGCTACGATACGTAGGCATCTGCAAACGCAATACCCTGGCAAGGAATAGTCGCATTTACATGCTTTTGATGTGAATACCAGGTATACATGACACTTTGCAATGAATATTATATCTTATCATGAAGCATAGAAATGAGATGCGATATCGCGTTTTGAGAAGCATTAGAACCCTATTGCTACGATACGTAGACATCTGCAAACGCTATTTCCTAGCAAGGAAGTGCCGCATTTACATTTGTTTGGAGTCAATGCGAGGTATACATGACACTTCGCAATGAATATTACATATTATCATGAAGCATAGAAATGAGATGCGATATCGCATTTTGAGAAGCATTAGAACTCTATTGCTACGATACGTAGACATCTGCAAACGCTATTTCCGAGCAAGGAAGATTCGCATTTACATTCATTTGAAGTGAATACGAGGTATACATGACACTTCGCAATGATCATTATATCTGAACATGTAACATAAAGGTGAGATGCGATATCGCGTCTTAAGAAGCATTAGAACCTCATTGCCTCGATGCGGAGATATCTGCAAACGCTATTTCCTAGTATGGAAGTGTCGCATTTACATTCTGATGAAGTGAATTCGAGGTATACATGACACTTCGCAATGAATATTATATCTTATCATGAAACATAGAAGAGAGAAGCGATATCGCGTTTTAGGAAGCATTAGAACTCTATAGCATCGATGCGGTCACATCAGCAAACGCTATTTCCTAGCATGGAAGTGTCGCACTTACATTCTTTTGAAGTGAATACAAGGGATACATGACCATTCGCAATGAATATTATATCTTATCACGAAACATAGAAGTGTGATGCGATATCGCGATTTAAGTAGCATTAGAACTCTATTGCTACGATACGTAGGCATCTGAATATGCTATTTCCTATCAGGGAAGTGTCGCATTTACATTCGTTTGGAGAGAATACGAGGTGTACATGACACTTCGCAATGAATATTACATCTTATCATGAAACATAGAAGAGAGATGCGATATCGCGTTTTAGGACGCATTAGAACTCTATGGCCTCGATGCGGAGACATCTGCAAACGCTATTTCCTAGCATGGAAGTGTCGCACTTACATTCATTTGAAGTGAATACGAGGTATACATGACACTTCGCGATGAATGTTATATCTTATCATGAAACATAGAAAAGGGATGCGATATCGCGTTTTAAGAAGCATTAGAACTCTATGGCATCGATGCGGAGACATCAGCAAACGCCATTTCCTAGCATAGAAGTGTCGCACTTACATTCTTTTGAAGTGAATACGAGGTATACATGACACTTCGCGATGAATGTTATATCTTATCACGAAACATATAAATGAGATGCGATATCGCGATTTAAGTAGCATTAGAACGCTATTGCTACGATATGTAGACATCTGAATACGCTATTTCCTAGCAAGGAAGATTCGCATTTACATTCTTTTGAAGTGAATACGAGGTATACACGACACTTCGCAATAAATATTATATCTTATCAGGGAACATAGAAATGAGATGCGATATCGCGTTTTGAGAAGCATTAGAACTCTATTGCTACGATACTAGACATCTGCAAACGCTATTTCCTAGCAAGAAATAGTCGCAGTTACATTCTTTTGAAATGAATTCGAGGTTTACATGACACTTCGGAATGAATATTATAACTTGTCACGAAACGTAGAAATGAGATGCGATATCGCGATCTAAGAAGCATTAGCACTGTATTGCTACGATACCTAGGCATCTACAAACGTTATGCCCTAGCAAGGAATAGTCGCATTTACATTCTTTTGATGTGAATACGAGGTATACATGACACCTTGCAATGAATATTATATCTTATAATGAAACAGAGAAATGAGATGCGATATCGCGATCTAAGAAGCATTAGAACTCTATTGCCTCGACGCGTTGACATCTGCAGACGCTATTTCCTAGCATGGAAGTGTCGCATTTTCATTCTTTTGTAGTGATTGCGTGGTATACATGACACTTCGCAATGAATATTATATCTTATCATGAAACATAGAAGAGAGATGCGATATCGCGTTTTAAGAAGCATTAGAACTGTATTGCCTCGACGCGTAGACATCTGCAAACGCTATTTCCTAGCATGACGGTGTCGCATTTACATTCTTTTGAAGTGAATACGAGGTATACATGACACTTCGCGATGAATGTTATATCTTATCACGAAACATATAAATGAGATGCGATATCGCGATTTAAGTAGCATTAGAACGCTATTGCTACGATATGTAGACATCTGAATACGCTATTTCCTAGCAAGGAAGATTCGCACTTACATTCTTTTGATGTGAATACGTAGTATACATGACATTTCGCAATGAATATTATATCTTATCACGAAACATATAAATGGGATGCGATACCGCGATTTAAGTAGCATTAGAACTCTATTGCTACGATACGCAGACTTCTGAATACGCTATTTCCTAGCAAGGAAGTGTCGCATTTACATTCTTTTGAAGTGAATCTGAGGTATACCTAAGTCTCCACAATGAATATTATATCTTATCATGAAACATAGAATTGAGATGCGATATCGCGTTTTGAGAAGCACTAGAACCCGGTTGCTACGATACGTAGACATCTGGAAACGCTATTCCCTAGCAAGGAAGTGTCGCATTTACATTCGTTTGAAGTGAATACGAGGTATACATGACACTTCGCAATGAATATTATATCTGATCATGAAACATAGAAATGAGATGCGATATCGCTATTTAAGAAGCATTAGAGCTCTCTTGCTTCGATACGGAGACATCTGCAAACGCTATTTCCTAGCAAGGAAGTGTCGCATTTACATTCCTTTGAATTGAAGACGAGGTATACATGATACTTCGCAATGAATATTATGCCTTATCATGAAACACAGAAATAGGATGCGATATCGCTATTTAAAAAGCATTACAACTCTATTGCTTCGGTACCGAGACATCTGCAAACGCTAAATCCTAGCAAGGAAGTGTCGCATTCACATTCTTTTGAAGGGAATACGAGGTATACATGTCACTTCGCAATGAATATCATATCTTATCATGAAACATAGAAATGAGATGCGATATCGCGTTTTAAGAAGAATTAGAACACTATTGCCTCTATACGTAGACATCTGCAAACGCTATATCCTAGGAAGGAAGTGTCGCACTTACATTCATTTGAAGTGCATACGAGGTATACATGACACATCGCAATGAATATTATATCTTATCATGAAATATAGGAATGAGATGCGATATCGCGTTTTATGAAGCATTGGGACTCTATTGCTACGATACGTAGACATCTGCAAACGCTATTTCCTAGCATGGATGTGTCGCATATACATTCTTTTGAAGTGAATACGAGGTATACATGACACTTCGCAATGAATATTATATCTTATCATGAAACATAGCAGTGAGATGCGATATCGCGTTTTAAGAAGCATTAGAACTCTATTGCAACGATACGTAGACATCTGCAAACGCTATTTCCTAGCCGGGAAGTGTCGCATTTACATTCTCTTGAAGTGAATACGAGATATACATGACACTTCGCAATGAATATTATATCTTATCATGAAACATAGGAATTAGGTGCTATATCGCGTTTTGAGAAGCATTAGAACTCTACTGCTAATATACGTAGACATCTGCAAACACTATTTCCTAGCAAGAGAATGTCGCACTTACATTCCATTGAAGTGAATACTAGGTATGCGTATCATTACACAATGAATATTATATCTTATTACGAAACATAGAAATGAAATACGACATCTCGTTTTAAGAAGCATTAGTACTCTATTGCTGTGATACGTAGACATCTGCAAACAGTATTTCCTAGCAATGAAGTGTCGCATTTACATTCTTTTGAAGTGAACACGAGGTATACATAACACTCCACAATGAATATTATATCTTATCACGAAACATAGAAATGAAATGCGATATCGCGTTTTAAGAAGCATTAGAACTCTATTCATACGATACGTGGTCATCTGGAAACGCTATTTCCTAGCAAGAAAGTGTCGCATTTACATTCTTTTGAAGTGAATACGAGGTATACATGACACTTCGCAATGAGTATTATATCTTATCTCGAAACATAGAAGTGAGATGCGATATCGCGATTTAAGAAGCACTAGAACTCTATTGCTACAATGCGTAGACATCTGCAAATGTTACTTCCTAGCAAGGAAGTGTCGCATTTACATTCTTTTGAAGTGAATACGCAGTATACGTGACACTTCGCAATGAATATTACGTCTTACCATGAAACATAGTAATGAGATGCGATATCGCGATTTGAAATGCATTAGAACTCTATTGCTACGATACGTAGACATCTGCAAAAGCTATTTCCTAGCAAGGAAGAGTCGCATTTACATTCTTCTGAAGTGAATACGAGGTATACCTACGTCTCCACAATGAATATTATATCTTATCGTGAAACATAGAAATGAGATGCAATATCGCAATTTAAAATGCATTAGAACTCTATTGCTACGATACGTAGACATCTGGAAACGCTATTCCCTAGCAAGGAAGTGTCGCGTTTACATTCGTTTGAAGTGAATACGAGGAATAACTACATCTCCACAATGAATAATATATCTGATCATGAAACATAGAAATGAGATGCGAAATCGCTATTTAAGAAGCATTAGAGCTCTATTGCTTCGATACCGAGACATCTGCAAACGCTATTTCCTATCAAGGAAGTGTCGCATTTACATTCTTTTGAATTGAATACGAGGTATACATGTCACTTCGCAATGAATATTATATCTTATCATGAAACATAGAAATGAGATGCAATATCGCGTTTAAATAAGCATTAGAACACTATTGCCTCTATACGTAGACATCTGCAAACGCTATATCCTAGGAAGGAAGTGTCGCACTTACATTCATTTGAAGTGCGTACGAGGTATACATGACACATCGCAATGAATATTATATCTTATTACGAAACATAGAAATGAAATACGACTTCTCGTTCTAAGAAGCAATAGAACTCTATTGCTACGATACGAAGACATCTGTAAACAATATTTCCTAGCAAGGAAGTGTCGCATTTACATTCTTTTGAAGTGAATACGAGGAATACATGACACTTCGCAAAGTATATTGTATCTTATCATGAAACATAGAAGTGTGATGCGATATCGCGCTTTAAGAAGCATTAGAACTCTATTGCTACGATACGTAGACATATGGAAACGCCATTTCCTAGCATGGAAGTGTCGCATTTACATTCTTTTGAAATGAATACGAGATATACGTGACACTTCGCAAAGAATATTATATCTTATCATGAAACATAGAAATGAGATGCGATATCGCTATTTAAGAAGCATTAGAACTCTATTGCTTCGATACGGAGACATCTGCAAACGCTATTTCCTAGCAAGGAAGTATCGCATTTACATTCTTTTGAAATGAATACGAGGTATACATGACACTTCGCAATGAATATTATATCATATCTCGAAACATAGAAGTGAGATGCGATATGGCGTTGTAAGAAGCATTAGAACTCTATTGCTACGATGCGTAGACATCTGCAAATGTTATTTCCTAGCAAGCAAGTGTCACATTTACATCCTTTTGGAGTGAATACGAGGTATATATAACACACCACAATGAATATTATATCTTATTACGAAACATAGAAATGAAATGCGACATCTCGTTCTAAGAAGCACTAGAAATCAATTGCTACGATACGCAGACATCTAAAAACGCTATTTCCTAGCATGGAAGTGTCGCATTTACATTCTTTTGAAGTGAATGCGATGTATACATAACACTCCACAATGAATATTATATCTTATTGCGAAGCATAGAAATGAAATACGACATCTCCTTTTAAGAAGCATTAGTACTCTATTGCTGTGATACGTAGACATCTGCAAACAATATTTCCTAGCAAGGAAGTGTCGCACTTACATCCTTTTGAAGTGAAAGCGCGATGTACATGACACTTCGCAATGAATATTATATCTCATCATGAAACATAGGAATGAGTTGCGATATCGCGTTTTAAGAAGCATTAGAACTCTACTGCTACGATACGTAGACATTTGCAAACGCTATTTCCTAGCATGGAAGTGTCGCATTTACATTCTCTTGAAGTGAATACGAGGTATACATAACATTCCACAATGAATATTATATCTTATTACGAAACATAGAAATGAAATACGCCTTCTCGTTTTAAGAAGCATTAGAACTCTATTGCTACGATACGTAGACATCTGCAAACAATATTTCCTAGCAAGGAAGTGTAGCACTTACATACTTTTGAAGTGAATACGAGGTATACATAGCACTCCACAATGAATATTATATCTTATTACGAAACATGGAAGTGAAATGCGACATCTCGTTTTAAGAAGCATTAGAACTCCATTGCTACGATGCGTAGACATCTGCAAACGCTATTAAATGGGAAGGAAGTGCCGCGTTTACAATCTTTAGAGGTGAATACGGGGTATACATAACACTCCACAATGAATATTATATCTTATCATGAAACATAGAAATGAGCTGCGATATCGCGATTTAAAAAGCATTAGAACTCTATAGCTACGATACGTAGACACCTACAAACTCCATGTAATAGCAAGGAAGTATCGCATTTACATTCTTTTGAAGAGAATACGAGGTATACATGACACTTCGCAATGAATATTATATCTTATCATGAAACATAGAAATGAGAAACGATATCGCTTTTTGAGAAGCATTAGAACTCTATTGCTTCGATACTTAGACATCTGTAAACGCTACTTCCTAGCAAGGAAGTGTCGCATTTACATTCTTTTGAAAGGAATACGAGGTATACATGACACATCGCAATGAATATTATATCTTATCATGAAACATAGAAATTAGATGCGATATGACGATTTAAGAAGCATTGGAACTCTATTGCTTCGATACGTAGACATCTGCAAACGCTATTTCCTAGCAAGGAAGTACAGCAGTTACATTCATTTGAAGAGTATGCGAGGTATACATGACACTTCGCAATGAATATTATATCTTATATTGAAACATAGAAATGAGATGCGATATCGCGTTTTAAGGAGCAATAGTACTCTATTGCTAGGATACGTGGACATCTGCAAATGCTATTTCCTAGCAAGGAAGTGTCGCATTTACATTCATTTGAAGTGTATGCTAGGTATACATAACACTTCGCAGTGAATATTATATCGTATCATGAGACATAGAAATGAGATGCGATATCGCGATTTAAGAAGCATTAGAACACTATTGCGTCGATACGTAGACATCTGCAAACGCTATTTCCTAGCAAGGATGTGTCGCATTTACATTCATTTGATGTGTATTTTAGGTATACATGACACTTCGCAGTGAATATTATATATTATCATGAAACATAGAAATGCGAAGCGATATGGCGATTTAAGAAGCATTAGATCCCTATTGCTTCGATACGATGACATCTGCAAACGCTATTTCCTAGGATGGAACTGTCGCATTCACATTCATTTGAAGTGTACGCGAGGTATACATGACACTTCGCAATGAATATTATATATTATCATGAAACATAGATATGAGTTGCGATATCGCGCATTAGCAAGCATTAGAAATCTATTGCTTCGATACGTAGACATCTGCAAACGCTATTTCCTAGCAAGGATGTGAGGCATTTACATTCTTTTGAAATGAATACGAGGTATACATAGCATTACACAATGAATATTATATCTTATTACGAAACATTGAAATGAGATGCGATATCGCGATGTAAGAAGCATTAGATCTCTATTGCTTCGATACGTAGATATCTGGAAACGCTATTTCCCAGCAAGGAAGTGTCGCATTTACATTCTTTTGAGGTGAATACGAGGTATCACGTCCGGTGAAACTATTTTCCGTTGCTCCGGAGGCTTTACGACACGAGCCTATTTTTCGGTAATTTGGTTCGCGGGAACGCGTTAAGACCGGGTCCGACAATTTCGACTGACGCGACGCTAGCGAAAACACTCGGGATAACAAGGGAATGACCCTGCCTTTCGATGACTTCTCTCTCGATTTGTACGTGGAAACGGCGTGGAGGGTCTTTCGCTGGGATCGTAGCGGATTTCGTTCTGTTGGCTGCTACGGAAATCTCGATTAGTCGCCAGCGAAGAGGCGGACGGCTGTCGGAATTCAGCGATGATGCTGAATGTGGCAGAATCGGCGTGATGCGTCGTGGTGTCTGGATCGGAAGCGTCGACGGTCGCTTCGGAAAACGGCGTCTGGGCTGGTGCGAAGGCAGGTCGCTGGTATACGAGGGTTCTCGGAACGCCCTCCAAATATTCACGCACAAGTGATCGTATGAAATTCTTTCTACTCGCACGTCGCGTTCTTCGCAAACCGGAAGCACGATTCATTCACCAGGTTTTTCTGTACTTTCGACTAAGATCTGAAGGATAAGCGGCGGTCTCAACGTCACAAAGCCGATTTCTATACTCCTTCAATTTGATGAAGATCAACCCCAGTTGTATGGAAGAACCCGTGGAAGAATTCGTCGTTAAATGTAATGTTAAAAGTAGATCTAGTATTATAAACACTTGATAACATTAATGGATGTGGAAATAGTAGACTTGCTAAAAGAACTTGTACTTGGATATAGTAATAGTAAAAATAAAATATATTCTAGGTTTAAAGTATACAAGAACTGGAATTATTCTAAGTCTAGGACTAAGTTAAAATGGAAATAGAAATACAATGCCTGAACCCCACATTGAGGTGGCTAACGATCTAGAACTAGAGCTTTCGACTCCTTGGTAGGAGATCTCGAGTCAGAGTGTGTGCTCTGGAGACGCGTCTCTGACCTCCTCGGTTCGCGGGGCTCAACGGTCGCGGACGCTCGTGGTAGGGAGATCGCGGTCCCGCGAGTGGGGGACTCGCGTCTCGAGGCGGAGAGCGCGCGGTCCAGCGAGTGGGGACCCGCGGCTCGTGGTGGGGCTAGCGGCGCATGCCGCTGGCCGGACGCATCTTACTTAGTGTAACTTAGATCTAGGAATTCTTATATATGCGTCATGATATGGTATGTATGTCCTAGCTTAGAAGTAATATATAGGTTCTAGCAGATCCTGTTCCCGGAATTGGAAAAGACCCCATTTCAGGTGATGGGCTGCGGCTACGTATTCCTGCAGTACGCAATCCTCGGTGCGAGGGAGATAGGGAGATAGTCTCGTCCTTGGTGCGGGCGAGACAGGTATACTCGGTGGTGCGAGTGAGACACTGGTGCCCGGTACCAGCGAGACAGGTATACTCGTCGGTGCGAGTGAGGCAGCGGAACTCGGTGTAAGTGAGCGCGTGCAGGTATGCGCGCGCAAACACTTCCAGTTGCTGGTTCTGCAGGCAAGTTTGGCTGGTTGCATGCGTCCAGGGGTTGATGCTGGGGGGTGCGAGGAGGTTGATGGGTGGCAGGCGGTACGCAAGACGTCACAAAATGCGACACTTCCTTTCTAGGAAATTACGTTCCCAGATATCTCTGTATCGAAGCTATAGAGTTCTAATTCTCGTTAAAACGCGATATCGCATCTCATTTCTATGTTTCATGAAAAGATATAATATCCATTGCGAAGTGTTACATATATCTCCCATACACTTCATATTAATGTAAATGCGACACTCCCTTTCTATAGGAAATAGCATTTGCAGATGTCTACGTATCGAAGCAATAGAGTTCTGACTCTTCTTAAAACGCGATATCGCATCTCATTTCAATGTTCCATGATAAGATATAATATTCATTGCGAAGTGTCATGTATACCTCGTATTCACTTCAAAAGAACGTAAATGCGACACTTCCTTGCTAGGAAATAGCGTTTCCGGATATATACGTATCGTAGCAATAGAGTACTAATGCTTCTCAAAACGCGATATCCCATATCATTTCAATGTTCCATTATAAGATATAATATTCATTGCGAAGTGTCATGTATACATCGTATTCACTTGAAAGGAATGTAAATGCTACACTTGCTCGCTAGGAAATAGAGTTTGCAGATGTCTACGCATCGTAGCCATAGAGTTCCAATGCTTCTTAAAACGCGATACCGCATCTCATTTCTATGTTTCATGATAAGATATAATATTCATTGCGAAATATCACTTACACCTCGCATACACATCAAATTAATGTAAATGCGACACTTCCTTGCTAGGAAATGGCGTTTGCAGATATCTACGTATCGCAGTAATAGTGTTCTAATGCATCTTAGAACGCGATATCGCATCTCATTGCTATGTTTCATGATAAGATATAATATTCATTGTGGAGTGTCATGTATGCCTCGTACTCACTTCGAGAGAATGTAAATGCGACACTTCCTTGCTAAGAAATAGCGTTTCCAGATATCTACGTATCGTAGTAATAGGGTTCTAATGCTTCTTAAAACGCGAAATCGCATCTCATTTCTATATATCGTGATAAGATATAATATTCATTGCGAAGTGTCATGTATACCTCGCATACACTTCAAATGAATGTAAATGCGACATTTCCTTGCTAGGACATAGCGTTTGCAGTTGACTACGTATCGTAGCAATAGAGTTCTAATGCTTCTTAAATCGCGATATCGCATCTCATTTCTATGTTTCGCGATAAGATATAATATTAATTACGAAGTGTCATGTATACCTCGTATTCACTTCAAAAGAATGTAAATGCGACACTTCCATGCTAGGAAATAGCGTTTGAAGATGTCTCCGTATCGAAGCAATAGAGTTCTAATGCTTCTTAAAAGTAGATATCGCATCTCATTCCTATGTTTCATGATAAGGTGTAATATTCATTGCGAAGTGTCATGTATACCTCGTATTCAATTCAAAAGAATGTAAATGCGACACTTCCGTGCTAGGAAATAGCGTTTGCAGATGTCTCCGTATCGAAGCAACAGAGTTCCAACGCTTCTTAAAACGCGATATCGCATTTCATTTCTATGTTTCATGATAAGATATAGAATTCATTGCGAGGTGTCATGTGTACCTCGTATTCCCTCCAAAATAATGTATTCCTCTCTAGGAAGAAGCGTTTCCTGATGTCTACGTATCGTAGCAACAGAGTTCTAGTGCTTCTTAAAAGGCGATATCGTGTCTCATTTCCATGTTTCATGATAAGACATAATATTCATTGCGAAGTGTTATGTGTACTTTGTCTACACTTCAAGAGAATGTAAATGTCACACTTCCTTGCTAGGAAATGCGTTTCCTTATGCCTACGTATCGAAGCAATAGAGTTCTATTGCTTCTTAAAACGCGATAACGCACCTCATTTCTATGTTTCATGATGAGATATAATATTCATCGCGAAGTGTTATGCATACCTCGTATGCACTTCAAAAGAATGTAACTGCCACACTTCCTTGTTAGAAAAGGCGTTTCCAGATGTCCACGTGTCGAAGCAACGAAGTTCTAATGCTTCTTAGAACGCCAAATCGCATGGCAGTTCTATGTTTCATGATAGGAGATAATATTCTTTGCGATGTGCTATGTATACCTCGTCTGCACTTCAAGAGAATGAAAATGCCACACATTCTTGCTAGGAAATGCGTTTCCAGATTTCTACGTATCGAAGCAATATAGTATTAATCCTCCTTAAAACGCGATAACGCATATCATTTCTATGTTTCATGATAAGATATAATATTAATTGCGAAGTGTTATGTATACCTCGTCTACACTTCAAAAGATTGTAAATGCCGCGCATCCTTGTTAGGTAAAGCGTTTCCAGATATCTACGTATCGGAGCAAAAGAGTTCTATTGCTCGTTAAGACGCGATAACGCACCTCATTTCTATGTTTCATGATGAGATATAATATTCATTGCGAAGTGCTATGTATACCTCTTCTACACTTCAAGAGAAAGTAAATGTCACACTTCCCTGCTAGGAAATAGCGTTTCCAGAAGTCTACGTATGGAAGCAATTCGGTTCTAATGCTTCTTAAAACGCGATATCGAATCTCATTTCTACGTTTCATGATAAGATATAATATTCATAGCGAAGTGTTACCTCGACTACACCTCAAAAAAATGTTAATGTCACACGTCCTTGCTAGGAAATAGCGTTTCCAGATGTCTAGGTATCGAAGCAATAGAGTTCCAATGCTCCTTAAAACACGATATCGCATCTCATTTCTCTGTTTCATGATAAGATATAATATTCATTGCGAAGTGTTATGTATACCAAGTCTACAATAACAATGAATGTAAATGCGGCACTTCCTTCTTAGGAAATAGCGTTTCCAGATGTCCACGTAAAGAAGCATTAGAGTTCTAATGCTTCTTAGACGCGATATTGCATCTCATTTCTATGTTTCATGCTATGATATAATATTCGGTGATAAGTGATGTGTATACCTCGTCTACACTACAAATGAATGAAAACGCCACACTTCCTTGCTAGGAAAATGCGATTCCAGATATCTACGTATCGAAGCAATAGAGTTCTAATGCTTCTTTAAACGCGATATCGCATCTCATTTCTACGTATCATGGTAAGATGCAATATTCCTTGCGAGGAGCTACGTGGACCTCGTATACACTTCAAAAAAATGTGAAGGCCACACATCCTTGCTAGGAAATAGTGTTCTCTGATGTCTACGTACCCAAGCAATAGGGTTCCACTGCTTCCTATAACGCGATGTCGCATCTCATTTCTGGGTTTCAAGATAAGCTATAATATTTATTGGGAAGTGTTATGTATACCTCGACTACACATCTAAACATTGCAAACGCCACGCTTCCTTGCTAGGAAATAGCGTTTCCTGATGTCTACGTATCGAAGCAATGGAGTTCTAATGCTTCCTAGAACGCGATATCGCATCTCATGTATGTTTCATGATAAGATATAATATTCATTGCGATGTGCTACGTATACCCCGTCTACACTTCAAAAGAATGCAAATGCCACACTTCTTGGCTAGGAAATTGCGTTTCTAGATGTCTACGCATCGAAGCAATAGATTTCTAACTCTTTATAAAACGCGATATCGCATATTAATTCTAAGTCACATGATAAGATGTAATTTCAATGAAACGCGTTATGAATATCTCCTCTACACTTCAAATGAATGTTTCTATATCTGAAAGTTTAGAAGCAATAGAGTTCTAATGCTTCGTAAAACGTGGCTGCGCATCTTACTTCTATATTTCATGATAAGATGTAATATTCGTAGCATCGCGTTTTTGTTTATCTGCTTCTGCATATGAATTGAGTGTGAACCCTATACTTTCTTGCCCGGGGATAGCGTTTCTAGATGTCCAGGTGCCGAAGCATTTAATTTGTCATGCTTCATGCACCTCAATATTGCATTTCATATAAACAGTTCAAAGTAAGTTAGAAGGTTGTAAAGCTCTATGCATCGCATTATGCTTATCTGCTTTTTTGCTTTATAATGCTCTGGGATGTGAGAAGGTCCTCAACCATCCTTAACCCCCTAAAGAGGAGTCAAAACTCCAGCGGCCCTGCAGGTGGGCCACGGGAGCGCGGCGCGCGAGGCGCTACGCAATTTAAATGATCAGGAGGATCCCCTCAGGTACACCCAAGGGGGCGAGAAGAGGAAATCGCCGAAATCCACTGATGGATGGACTCAAACAATACCGAAGCCTACAGCCCACTCCACCAAGGAGCTCCGAGGAGGATGCAGGAGACCCGAGGACCACCAGCGAATTCAAGGAACCTGAAGAAGAGAACGTGAGAGCTTATTAGCTTAAGCGTCCCATTTCTTGTGTCGCATATTGTATATTGTATCTTATATCGAGAAGCGAGTTATGATACCCGGTAATTTGCGGCGTGTTGCGTAGTTTTCCGTAGCCCTTGTTAGTTAAACCCACGTCGAGACCACAAATAAACATGCCGTGACTTCAGTATCTCGCGACCTGAGTGTGTGTACTTGGCTGGGCGTAGTCGAGAGGAGGAGCATTTCGAAGTTTCAAGGGTTGTTCCGCCCCAGGGTTCCCGGGGTCGTGTAGTCTATCCCTTTGCTACTTTCTGAGCAGCTGGCGCCCAAAAAAAGTTGTACGTGAGCGGATACCCTGGAACTATAGATCGCTTTAGATTAAAGTACGTTTTACACCTTAAAGCATTTAGATAGTTAACCCCTTCGAGCTTCCCTGACTTACTATATATAGGTTTCCGTCACAACTAATAGGAACCATCACTTTACACAGATATATAGAACACACATAGTTTTAAACGTAGAACTGAGAATTTGAGAAATTACTTTGAAACGTTAGTAGTGAGAAATTCCATCGGATTTCATAGAAATTCAGAACTTACTTGCTATGAAACATAGGCAGATAAGGGCCATCGCGTTGCTTAGAACTTTAGTACTTGCTTACTTCAACAAAGATTGCTATTGGCTTCGTCCGTTCTTTTAGAAGAGTTTTTGATAAACCACATACTTTTCACGCTTCTGATATCTTTGAAAGTTCGCGAGATGTAATCGTTTAAGTTTTAAAATGATTACTTAGTGTGGATTATTATTTAGTAACTCGCTCATAAACGAGTCTGCATAGGATTTAATCCATAAGTTTTTAAGCCTGGAATTTATGCAGTTATTTGTTATTCACATATTGCTCAAACGACAAAGATTCTGACCACTTCAAAATGGTTGACTTTCATCAATTTTCTTAAAAATTGAAATACTGCCCAACTGCTTGCATTAAAGACTGTAATTAAAGCTTTCGAAACATTTTACCTCTTATAGATGAATTCTGGAATTGAAATTGAATGTTTGACTTTTCTAGCTCCTGTTTAGACATCTTTCTATTGGAATGTTCAAGTATTTTTCATATTCGTAATTATTAAAAATGTTTTACTTGATTCTTTAATTTAATATTTAGAATTCTCTGAGAAATATTTTTTATCGTAATGAACTATATAATTGCAATTATAATTCTTTATGAAATAATAATAACAGAAAGGTATGTATCCATTCTTGTAGTTTTGTAAAGAGTATTTAATCTTACTATCTAAAATGAAACATTGAGATCTGTTTACAATCTAATGGAATTTAATTACCTTTTGATTCAAATTCACAATGATAATCTTCCATAGTTCAACAATTTTGTGAGCTGTCCTCGGGAATCCGCAGCTCATTACTTATAAAATGAACGACACAAAAAACAGCCTAACCAACTGTATTCGAACCGATTTTTCAATACTAATCTTATCATGTTTAACTTATGCTGCAAACTATTGAAATGCCCTTCGAAAAGTGTTTATTCACAGTGAAGTAAACGGTAAGTATTACGTCTTCCACCACTGTTTACAATACGTATGTTTCATTTACTATCAAAACCGTGAGTATTATCGCCTCTCTTTACTTTTTGTAACCTTCAATGCCTTTATATTACAGATCGTTAAACTTGCTTTAAAATGCTCTATCGTATTACGGAAGAATGGACATACCAATTCATTTTAAAAAATGAAGGTAACCTTCATATGTCCAACATATCTCCACTTACAAAAAAACTATTTTCATCAACGGATGGCCCCTTTGTACTATGCAATTTTATATTAGCAAAAACTTCTATGAAACTTATAGTTTCGTGGATATCTGAGGTGCTAATTATTACTGCCCCACCCTGTATATTGTTATGCATGTGTCCAACAAGGCAACGATGAACAGAGTTAAATTTAATATTATGATGTTGATTATTTTACTTATAGTATATTTGTTTTTCTGGAATTTTGCCAAAAAACAATGTTCACGATGTCGACAGATATTTGCCTTAGAATTACAAGAGCCAACAATTTCGAAAGTAGAATATTACTTTACTTCGCTAACCGAATCATTGCAAACGTTAAGTAAAGTGCGTGCCTTTCAAAACAGTCAGATGCAAATTACGATACAACGTTTCCAAGAAATGGTACGTGCCACTGTTTTTTAATTTCCGTTTATTTAATCAAAGGAAATTTAATTGAAATATCCGCAAAATTTGAGGACAAAAGGTTATTGTAATTTTACGCAACATATATGATGGTGATAAAGGATAAGTATACGGAACTGAAAATGGAAAGTAGCGAGCAGAAAAAGAAACTGATGGAGCTACAAAGTAGATTGATACATCCGTCAAATGATGATTCTATGTTAATAAAATCTGTTAATTAAAGAACTATTGCAAAAATCAAGTATAATCAATATTACTTCTGCTCAAAGGCTATAATAGAATTGGAACGAAATGGGTACAAAACAGGCAATTATATCTATACGTTCTATTCTATGCAAAGGCAAATATTTCAAAGAGAAAAGATGTGTTACTTACAAATTACTTATGTTCCTAGATATCTCACTAATTCAGGCTTCTTGTCTTGCAGAACTTATCATTCATGTAACATGTAAAGGGGTCGAAGAATAGTAAAAGATTTTTATATTTCATAGCCTCACTTGATACGTCGATTGGATCACGTAAAATGCCGGATGCTGTGGGAGGCGCTGGGGGATGGAAGGCAGTACGCGAGACGTTACACTATACGTAGACATCTGCAATCGCTATTTCGTATCAAGGAAGTGTCGCATTTACATTCATTGGAAGTGTATGTGAGGTATACATAACACATCGCAATGAATATTACACCTTATCATGAAACATAGAAATGAGATGCGATATCCTGTTTTAAGAAGCATTAGAACTCTATTGCTTCGATACGTAGACATCTGTAAACGCTACTTCCTAGCAAGGAAGTGTCGCATTTACATTCTTTCGAAAGAAATACGAGGTATACATGACACTTCGCATTGAATATTATATCTTATCATGAAACGTAGATGTGAGATGCGATATGACGACTTAAGGAGCATTAGAAAACTATTGCTTCGATACGTAGACATCTGCAAACGCTGTTTCCAAGCAAGGAAGTGTCGCATTTACATACTTTTGATGTGCATACGGGGTATTCATAACACTGCACAATGAATATTGTATCTTATCATGAAACATAGAAATGAGATGCGATATTGCGATCTGAGAAGCTTTAGAACTCTATTCATTTGAAGTGTATGCGAGGTATACATGACACTTCGCAATGAATATTATACATTATCATGAAACATAGATATGAGATGCGATATCGCGAATTAGCAAGCTTTAGAAACCTTTTGCTTCGATACGTAGACATATGCAAGCGCTATTTCCAAGCAAGGAATTGTAGCATTTACATTCTTTTAAAGTAAATACGAGGTATACATAACGCTGCACAGTGAATGTTATATCTTATCATGAAACATAGAAATGAGAAGCAATATGACGATTTAAGAAGCATTTGAACTCTATTGCTTCGATACGTAGACATCTGCAAACGCTATTCCCCAGCAAGGAAGTGTCGCGTTTACATTCTTTTGAAGTGAATACGAGGTTTACATAACACTCCACAATGAATATTATATCTTACCATGAAACATAGAAATGAGATGCGGTATGGCGATTTAAGAAGCATTAGAAATCTATTGCTTCGATACGTAGACATCTGCAAACGCTATTTCCAAGCAAGGAAGTGTCGCATTTACATCCATTTGAAGTACAGACGAGATATACATAACACTGCACAATGAATATTATATCTTATCATGAAACATAGAAATGAGATGCGATTTATGAAGCATTAGATGTCTATTGCTTCGATACGTAGACATTTGCAAACGCTATTTCCTAGTGTAACGTCTCGCGTACTGCCTTCCATCCCCCAGCGCCTCCCACAGCATCCGGCAGCGACGTACTCACCGTCAGCTGCACCTAAGCACACGGGACGAGCGCCACCACAACCAAACATACACCACGTCCGCCGAGCCAAGGCTGCTGTCAAGGTACGAAGACCTAGGAGTTCGACCAATCGACCGTGTGACAACGTGCAGCATTTCCAAAGCCAGGAAAGATGCAGCATCCAACCAGACGACTGGTCCACTGGGCACAGCAGCGAATCACCTACACCATTACAGCGTTATTCCTATTTCCAAAGTATATATTCGTAAATCGTACTCTAGATCTAAGTACTCGACACATACATTGTACATACGCAGACAACACACACATAGCTTCTAAGATCAACGTAAATATCTATAATTATAAGTTGCGATACGCTCGAGCGGGCGTCCGACGCGCGCGGCTCACGCGTAACGCGAGCCGCGCCCCACTCCGACCGGCCGCCCCACTGCGCGGGCCGAGCGGCCACCCCACTCCGGGCTCCAGCGACTCGCGCGCCACGCGACCTAAGGAGGTCGCGGACCCGCGATCGGAGAGTCAGTCTTCTCCGAGCCTCGTTCCAAGCTTTCTTCATTAGACAGCTCTAATGCCTACGGGCTATTATCCACCTTAGTCAGAGGTGTTCGTAATTCTATTCTAAATTCAAGTTCAATTCCAATCATCGAGTCTAGTTCTAATTCCAATTCTAAACAATTAAGTCTAATTTTAACTTAGTCTTAGGGAAAGTACAGTGTAAGCTTAGGATTAACTTAGAATATACTTTGATTTTACCTCCTAACTACTAGTTCAGTTATTGATAATTTCCATTAACTTCATTCTTATCCTGCGAGTTCTTCCACGAGCCAACGCGTGGATATTTTACATTCAATCCAATCGTTAGTCGATCATTGGTAATCAGCTGGTTAGAGCGGACCGCCGCTTAGCTTCGCTGACCCATACGTGAGACTGCGTGCAGATAACGCCGACATTTCACTCTCTGGACCGACAGGCTAGAGCGGACCGCCGCTTACCCGAGTCGTATCTAGTCTGCTGAAATCAGACACGAATGTGCAGTAATTCGAAGCGAAAGGCTCGACGTGCGGGAAGGAAGAACTTCCTACGCCGTCTCGTACGTGGATACGTGGGCACCAAAGCCTTACCGGCGATCAGTGCATCCGCCACCGTCCTCGTGGCTTCTCAACGTTCCACGCCGACAACATTATCCGATCCAGGGAAGCCGAACATTGCTGAATCCCAGCAACGCTGGGCGCTCATCCCTTTGGCCATTCAGCCTCGCAGTCCTTACGCAGCATCGATGCCAGACTACGATCCACGGAAGCAGAGATATCTCAAGAAAGAATATTGATTTGTTCGCTATCAAGACGGCAAAGGTAGGATTTTTCCATATTTACAGCGTTAGCGTGTTCCTAAAAGCGTTCGTTGTCCCACGGAAAGAACCCGGCATTAGTCGCAATTAAGCGAGCCGTTTCCGCGAATTGGCTGCGTGTCGTCTCCGAGTAAAGCGGAAATTTTCCACCCTCGTGACGTGACAATAGAAGCCATGAAGTTCTAATGCTTGTTAAGACGCGATATCGCATCTCACTCCTACGTTTCACGATAAGATATAATATTCATTGCGAAGTGTCATGTATACCTTGTATTCACTTGAAAAGAATGTACATGCGTCCCTTCCATGCTAGGAAATAGCGTTTGCAGATGTCTACGTATCGTAGCAATAGAGTTCTAATGCTTCTTACAACGCGATATCGCATCTCATTTCAATGTTTCATGACAAGATATAATATTCATTGCGAGGATATAATATTCATATATAATATTCATAGCAGGTTAATAATATCTTGGTATAGTTGAGGTATATACTATACCTCGTATTCACTTCAAATGAATGTAAGTGCGACACTCCCTTGCCAGGAAATAGCGCTCCCAGATGTCTACGTATCGTAGCAATAGAGTTCTAATACTTCATAAATGGTATATCGCATCTCACTTCTATGTTTCCTGATAAGACATCATATTCATTGTGGCCTGTTATGTATACCTCGTATTCATATCAAAAGAATGTAAATGCGACACTTCCTTGCTAAGAAATATCACTTGCAGATGTCTCGTATCCAAGCAATTGAGTTCTAATGCTTCTCAAAACGCGATATCGCATCTCATTTCTATGTTTCATGATATGATATAATATCCATAGCGAAGTGTCATGTATACCTCGTATTCACTTCAAGTGAATGTAAATACGACACTTCCTTGCTAGGAAATAGCGCTCCCAGATGTCGGCGTATCGTAGCAATAGAGTTCTAATACTTCTTAAAACGCGATATCGCATCTCACTACTATGTTTCCTGATAAGATATCATATTCATCGTGGACTGTTATGTATACCTCGTATTTACTTCAAAAGAATGTAAATGCGACA
Organism: Xylocopa sonorina; assembly: GCF_050948175.1. NCBI lineage: Eukaryota > Metazoa > Arthropoda > Insecta > Hymenoptera > Apidae > Xylocopa > Xylocopa sonorina. Next base: position 273,378 of record NW_027490270.1, on the reverse strand, counting down.
TTTCGTTGCTAGGAAGTAGGGTTTGCACATGTCTACGTATCGGAGCAATAGATTTCTAATGCTCCTTAAATCGCTATATCGCATCTCATTTCTATGTTTCATGATAATATATATTATTCATTGTGCAGTGTTATGTATATCTCGTCTATACTTGAAATGAATGTAAATGCGACACTCCCTTCTTAGGAAATAGCGTTTCCAGATATCTACGTATCGAAGCAATACAGTTCTAATACTTCTTAAAACGAGATATCGCATCTCATTTCTACGTTTCATGATAAGACATAATGTTCATTGCGAATTGTTATGTTTATCTCGCAAACACCACAAATGAATGTAAATGCGACCCTTCCTTGCTAGGAAATAGCGTTTACAGATATCTACGTATCGTAGCAATAGAGTTCTGATGCTTCTCAAATCGCGATGTCGCATCTCATTTCTATGCTTCATGTTAAGATATAATATTCATTGCGAAGTGTCATGTATACCTCGCATACACTTCAAAAGAATATAAATGCGACACTTCCTTGCTAGGAAATAGCGTTTGCAGATGCCTACGTATCGAAGCAATAGTTTTCTAATGTTTCTTAAATCGTCATATCGCATCTCATATCTACGTTTCTTGATAAGATATAATATTCATTGCGAAGTGTCATGTATACCTCGCATTCCTCTCAAAAGAACGTAAGTACGACACTTCCTTGCTAGGAAATAGGGTTTGCAGATGTCTACGTATCGAAGCAATAGAGTTCTAATGCTTCTTAAATCGCCATATCGCATCTCATTTCTATGTTTCATGATAAGATATAATGTTCACTGTGCAGTGTTATGTATACCTCGTATTCACATCAGAAGAATGTAAATGCTACACTTCCTTGCTAGGAAATAGCGATTTCAGATGTCTACGTATCGAAGCAATAGATTTTTAATGCTTCTTGCAACGCGATATCGCATCCCATTTCTATGTTTCATGATAAGGTATAATATTCATTGCGAAGTGCCACGTATAACTCGAACTCACTTCAACAGAATGTGAGTGCGACACTTCCTTGCTACGAAATAGCGATTGCAGATGTCTACGTATCGAAGCAATAGAGTTCTAATGCTTCTTAAAACGAGATATCGCACCTCATTTCTATGTTTCATGATAAGATATAATATTCACTGCGAAGTACTATAAATACCTCGCATACACTTCAAATAAATGTATATGCTGCACTTGCTTGCTAGGAGATAGCGTTTGCAGATGTCCACATGTCGAAGCAATAGTGTTCTAATGCTTCTTGAAACGTGATATCGCATCTCATACCTATGTTCCATGATAAGATATAATATTCATTGCGGAGTGTTATGTATGCCTCGTATTCACTTCAAAAGAATGTAAGTGCGACACTTCCATGCTAGGAAATAGAGTTTGCAGATGACTACGAAACGAAGCAAACGAGTTCTAATGGTTCTTAAAACGAGATGTCGCATCTCATTTCTATGATTCATGATAAGATATAATATTCATTGCGAAGTGTTACGTATACCTCGCACACACTTCAAATGAATGTAAATGCGACACTTCCTAGCTAGGAAATAGCGCTTGCAGATGTCTACGTATCGAAGCAATAGAGTTCTAATGCTGCTTAAAACGAGATATCGCATCTCACATCTATGTTCCATGATAAGACATAATATTAATTGCGAAGTGTCATGAATACCTTGTATTCTCTTCGGAACAATGTGAACGCGACACTTCCATGCTAGGAAATAGCGTTCGGAGATGTCTACGTATCGAAGCAATAGAGTTCTAATGCTTCTTAGAACGAGATATCGCATCTCATTTCTATGTTTCATGATAAGATATAATATTCATTCTGAAGTGTTATGTATACCTCGCATGCACTTCAAATGAATGTAAATGCGACACTTCCTTGCTAGGAAATAGTGTTTGCAGATGTCTACCTATCGAAGCAATAGACTTCTAATGCTTCTTAAAACGCGATATCGCATCTCATTTCTATGTTTCGTGATAATATTGTGACGTGGTGACGTCACAAGGCTCGTTCACCCCCCCCCCCCCCCCTGCTTCGGTTGGACTAGCTCCCAGATCACCACCGCGATAGCCATCACCCAAATCGCGATAGCAGTGCTTGCGAGAAGCGTGAAATACGCGATGGTAGAACCTTCCCCCCCCCCCCGTTCGTTTCACTCTCTCCGTTCGACGGATAAGACTGGCGAGCTGATGGAAGAAGCGACCTATAAGACGCCTCTTCGGCGGATAATAAGACCGCAGGTCCGCGGACGGGCTGTGCGCCGAGGTAGCGTGACGGGCTCGACGGTGGAGGAGTCGGGAAACGAACCAGAAAAGACTCTGAAGCCCGAAGGATAAGATCCAGAGCCTTGCACCGATAAGACCGCTGCCATAGTCCATGGAGACAAACAGGAAGGACATCGGGTGTGAGAAGGACGTCCACCCCTCCCCTGAGCCCATGGAGAGGAAAACTCTAGATGCGCAGCGGAACTGCAGGCGAGCCGAGGAAATCGCGGTGCACGACACGCGCTGCAGTTCAAATAATCTAGAGGACCCCCGCTGGACACACCAGAGGGGGCGATCAGGGAAGATCGCCGAAATGCACCGATCGATGCCCCGAACAATACCGAAGCGTATAGCCCTACCCCACCAAGGAGCCCTAAGGAAGATCTAAGGGGATCCGAAGACCCCCAGCAAACCCATATAATGAGCTAGCCAACATGAAGACGGCCTACTCTACTACTATTCTTCTTCCCAGCGACTTAGCGACTATTTAGCGAGCAACCGAGCAAGCGATTATACGGAGCGGTTCGGAGAGAGAGAGAGAGAGAGAGAGAGAGAGAGAGAGAGAGAAAGAGGTAGACGGACTGAACGAGATCCATACTTGTTGGAAGCGAGAACGTGAGTCCTTATACTCTAAAGCGTCCCATTTGTTCCCTGCCGCATTTGCGATATTGCGTATTGTATTTTGTATCGTATAACGGGTGGTGATCCCCGGTCATTCGCGGCGTGTCGTATACCTTTTTGTAATACCGCGTCGAGGCAATCTAGAAAGAAGCCGTGAGTTCAGTATCCCGCGACCCTAATTTGCGCACTCGGCTAGAAGTAGTCGAGCGATAGAGTATATCGAAATTTCGAGGGTTATCTTGCACCGGGTTTCCCCGGGTTGCGTGGTTTACTAGTTTTCGCTACTTCTTGAGTAGCTGGCGCCCAAAAAGTCCCAGCCTCGCAGTTACGAAATACTCGCTGGATAGGAAATTTATTTTTCTGTACTTCGCGTTGCCGAATCACGCGGATATTTTGTAGCCCGATATAGCCCCGGATTAAACTTCTGTATAACCCCGTTATTATTGATTCTATATAACCCTTTCTTGCGGATTGTAACGGGAAAACCCGTCGCAAAATTTGGCGCCCAACATGGGGCCCTGAGAATTTCGACAATAAAGTGCTCGCCTCGACGGGACACACCCAGTATAGAAAATTTGAACAGTAACGTTCGAGAGTGTGTTTACGGGTCGTGGTGACCTATTGGGAACGTTACTGTTTTTTTTTTGTCCTTTGTTGAGCGTGGATCACCACACGCGTTATCGCTGCGGCTTATACCGTTTCAAGGTCGCTATTGTTTACTGCTGGTTGCTAGGTCGGATTCACGGGAATTGGAAGGTTGAAATTAGTCTTCCCGTTAATCCGGCAGGAGAATATTACTTTTGTTTGTTTTTGGCGTCCCCTTTGGGGAAGTGACTCTTTCTCTTTTCCTTCTTTTATTACTGGTTGCTATTGCTCGGTGGTATATATTTCTCCCCCATTTCTTCTTGTGTAATTTGATCCCTGAGGCATCCTGTATCCCTATTCTTTCCCAAATTTGCCCCTCTAGTCCGGAAATACGGAATAGGATAAATTCGCGAAACGCATTTGAAAATATGGATCCTTTTACATTGATCGGGATAACGGCTACGAACGTAACGACGACCGTTACCAAGGCCGGGGGATCGGGCACAATTGCCCGCGGGCCTACACCCCCGTCGCCCGGAATTGCGCCCCCTACTCCCCCAATACCCGCGGACGTACAGGCCGAGATCAATCGTCTTAGGTCGCGGATCTTAACTATGTGGAATGTTCGCGATTTAGTTATAGTGTGCGATCACGCGAAATTAAATTTGCAAGGCACCCTTGGAAGAATTGTCTGACCGATACTGGCATCACGAGGTTCGTCGTCGGTACCCCGAGGTTTCGGTTCCTTGGGATCCGGTGGCAGACGAAAGGGGGATAGCTATGCCACTAACGGTGACCGCGGCGATCGACGAGCCGTGCGAAGATGAGGCAGTAACCGCGCGACTTTCGCGGTTAGAATTAAGATCCCCGCCGCAACGAAATGACCTTCGCGCGACCTGCGAAAGAAACAATCTGATATCGCACGAGGAAATTCCCCCAGTACGCGCCCGGCCAACCGTTGTGTTCGCGTCCAACGTGGAATCCGATTTGGTAGGAGATAGACCCCCACCATCAAGGCTCTAGGTCCCCACCCCACCGTTTTCTCCCCGACTACCCGCGAAGAACACCTAGTAGAACATTTCCGCCGTTACGGGCCAAAATTCGAGGGGCGGCCAGATGAAGATCCGGAGGACTATCTTCTCCGGTTGCACGAATATTGCTCACGGCGAGGTTACACCAAAGAGGAAACGCTTCAGGTGTTAGGCGAATCGCTACAGGGAACGGCCCTTATATGGTATCGAGTAGATAAAGATTTGTGGTCGGATTACGACGGGTTCATATATCAATTCCGAGTGCAATTCGGACATAACGATTTACAGGAAGGGTTGCGTCACGAGGTAGAGTCCCGAACGCAGGGTCAGTTCGAGTCGTCTACGGAATACATAACGAAAATGCGGATGTATTTCCCATATTTAGATCCGCCCCTATCTTTAGAAGACCAACTCTCCCTTTCCTATCGAAATTTGCGCCCGGATATCGAGCGGTAAATATTCGGGACCGATTTCTCCGACTTCACCGAACTGAAACCAAGGTGCAAGGAAGTAGAACTACGGAATGCCCGCGCTCGAAATTACCGACCCCCGCCGTCCCCCTTGCAATCATTCCTCCCCGCGGCCGCGTACACACCACCGTCCGGGAACCCGAAGATCCAAAGACTTCACGCGGTGGAACAATTAGTTCCGCAGCCAGAACGGACCGCGTTAACGGTTGAACCTACACCCCCTGATTCCCTGATTTCCTCTGTACCCCAAACCCGACCCGTCGCCACCTCCACCCCCCAGACGACACACCAATAGCCGAGAAACCCGAAGACGGAACGCAAAAAGAAACCCCCACCGGCCGTCCGTTCGACAACCGTACGTTGTTATAATTGTCGTGAACAGGGGCACGTGTACCGGGAATGCCCGCACGAGTTGGGCTCCTTTTGCCGTGTGTGTGGATTGCAGGGCCACACTGTCAACTCTTGCCCGCGTTGCCGTCATGTCCGAGCGGGAAACCTGAGGGGGGAGGCCAGTGAAGGTACCCTCCCCCAGCGCTTCGGAACCACATCTGCCCAGTAGACCTGTGAACCCCTTTAAACACCCCCACCTTCCAGCCTCGCAGTTACGAAATACTCGCTGGATAGGCAATTCTGGTTCTGCATTTGGCGTTGGCGAATTCGTCTACAATTATACCACGCACATATTTTGTACACCGATATTCTGTACCCCGGATTAAACTACTGCATACCCCCGTTAGTATTAGTTCTATATACCCCTTTCTTGCGGATTGTAACGGGAAAACCCGTCACAATATATAATACTCATTGTGGAGTGTTATGTATACCTCGTATTCACTTCAAATGAATGTAAATGCGACACTTCCTTGCTAGGAAATAGCTTTTCCAGATATCTACGTATCGTAGCAATAGAGTTCTAATGCTTCTTAAAATGCGATACCGCAACCCATTCCTATGTTTCATGATTTGATATAATATCCATTGCGAAGTGTCATGTATACCTCGCATTTACTTCAAAAGATTGTAAATGCGACACTTCCTTGCTAGGAAATAGCGCTTGCAGATACCTACGTATCCAAGCCATAGAGATCTAATACTTCTTAAAACGCGATATCGCATCTCACTTCTATGTTTCGTGATAAGATATAATATCCATTGCGAAGTGTCATGTATACCTCGTATTTACTTCAAAAGAATGTAAGTGCGACACTTCCTTGCTAGGAAATAGCGCTTGCGGGATAACTACGTATCCAAGCAATAGAGTTCTAATACTTTTTAAAACGCGATATCGCATCTCGTTTCTATGTTTCATGATAAGATATCATATTCATTGTGGACTGTTATGTATACCTCGTATTCACTTCAAAAGAATGTAAATGCGACACTTCTTTGCTAAAAAATATCGTTTGCAGATGTCTACGTATCCAAGCAATAGAGTACTAATGCTTCTTAAAACGCGATATCGCATCTCATTTCTATGTTTCATGATAAGATATAATATTCGTTGTGGAGTGTTTTGTATACTTCGTATTCACTTCAAAAGAATGTAAATGCGACACTTCCTAGCTAGGTTATAGCGTTTGCAGATATCTACGTACCGAAGCAATAGAGTTCTAATGCTTCTTAAAACGCGCTATCGCATCACATTTCTATGTTTCATGATGAGATATAACATTCATTGTAGAGTGTTATGTACACCTCGTATTTACTTGAAAAGAAGGTAATTGCGACACGTCCTTGCCAGGATATAGCGTTTGCAGATGTCTACGTATCCTAGAAATAGAGTTCTGAAGCTTCTTAAAACGCGATATCGCATCCCATTTCTATGTTTCATGATACGATACAATATTGCGACACCTCTTCCTAGGAAATAGCGTTTGCAGATGTCTCCGTATCGAAGCAATAGAGTTCTAATGCTTCAGAAAACGCGATATAGCATCTCATTTCTATGTTTCATGGTAAGATATGATGTTCATTGCTAAGTGGCATGTATACAAAGCATACACTTCAAATGAATGTAAATGCGACACTTCCTTGCTAGGAAATATCGTTTGCAGAAGTCTCCGTATCGAAGCAATAGAGTTCTAATGCTTCAAAAAACGCGATATCGCATCTCATTTCTGTGATACAAGACAAGATATAATATTCATTGCGAAGTGTCATGTATACCTCGTACTCACTTCAGAGGAATGTAAATGCGACACTTCCTTGCTAGGAAATAGGGTTTTCAGGTGTCTACGTACCGAAGCAATAGAGTTCTAATGCTTCTTAAAACGCGCTATCGCATCTCATTTCTATGTTTCATGATAAGATATAACATTCATTGTAGAATGTTATGTACACCTCGTATTTACTTCAAAAGAAGATAAATGCGACACGTCCTTGCTAGGAAATAGCGTTTGCAGATGTCTACGTATCCTAGAAATAGAGTTCTAAAGCTTCTTAAAGCGCGATATCGCATCCCATTCCTATGTTTCATGATACGATACAATATTGCGACACTTCTTCCTAGGAAATAGCGTTTGCAGATGTCTCCGTATCGAAGCAATAGAGTTCTAATGCTTCAGAAAACGCGATATAGCATCTCATTTCTATGTTTCATGGTAAGATATGATGTTCATTGCTAAGTGGCATGTATACAACGCATACACTTCAAATGAATGTAAATGCGACACTTCCTTGCTAGGAAATATCGTTTGCAGAAGTCTCCGTATCGAAGCAATAGAGTTCTAATGCTTCAAAAAACGCGATATCGCATCTCATTTCTGTGATACAAGACAAGATATAATATTCATTGCGAAGTGTCATGTATACCTCGTACTCACTTCAGAGGAATGTAAATGCGACACTTCCTTGCTAGGAAATAGGGTTTTCAGGTGTCTACGTACCGAAGCAATAGAGTTCTAATGCTTCTTAAAACGCGCTATCGCATCTCATTTCTATGTTTCATGATAAGATATAACATTCATTGTAGAGTGTTATGTACACCTCGTATTTACTTCAAAAGAAGATAAATGCGACACGTCCTTGCTAGGAAATAGCGTTTGCAGATGTTTACGTATCGAAGAAATAGAGATGTAATGCTTCTATAAACGAGATATCGCATCACATTCCTATGTTTCATGATGAGATACAATATTCATTGCGAAGTGTCATGTATACCTCGGATGCACATCAAATGAATGTAAATGTAACACTTCCGTGCTAGGAAATAGCGTTTGCGGATGTCTAAGTATCGAAGCAAGAGAGTTCTAGTGCTTCATAAATCACGATAATGCATTTCATTTCCATGTTTCCTGATAAGATATAATATTCATTGCGAAGTATCATGCATACCTCGCATACACTTAAAAAGAATGTAAATGCGACACTTCCTTGCTAGGAAGTAGCGTTTGCAGATGTCTACGTATCAAAGCAATAGAGTTCTAATGCTTCTAAAAACGCGATATCGCATCTGATTTCTATGTTTCATGGTAAGATATAACACTCATTACGTAGTGTCATGTATACCTCGGATACACTTCAAATGATTGTAAATGCTGCACATCCTTGCTGGGAAGTATCGTTTGCAGATGTCTACGTATCGTAGCAATAGTGTTCTGACGATTCTCAAAACGCGATATCGCATCTCATTCCTGTGTTCCATGATAAGATATAATATTCATTGCGAAGTGGCACGTATACCTCGCATACGCTTCAAAAGAATGTAACTGCGACACTTCCTTCCTAGGAAATAGTGTTTGCAGATGTCTACGTATCGTAGCAATAGATTTCTAGTGCTTCTCAAAACGCGATATCGCATCTATTTTCTATGTCTCATGGTAAGATATGATGTTCATTGCTAAGTGGCATGTATATAACGCATACACTTCAAATGAATGTAAATGCGACACTTCCTGGCTAGGAAATATCGTTTCGAGATGTCTAGGTATCGAAGCAAGAGTGTTGTAATACTTCTTAATTCGCGATATCGCATCTCATTCCTATGTTTCATGATAAGATACAATATTCATAGCGATGTGTCATCTATACTTCATATTCACTTCAAAAGAATGTAAATGCGACACTTCCATACTAGGAAATAGCGTTTCCATATGACTACGTATCGAAGAATTAGAGTTCTAATGCTTCTCAAAACAAGATATCGCATCTCGTTTCAATGTTTCATGATAAGGTATAATATTCATTGCGAAGTGTCATGTGTACCTCGCATATACTACAAATGAATGTGAATGCGACAGTTCCTTGCTAGGAAATAGCGTTTGCAGATATCTACGTATCGAAGCAATAGAGTTCTATAGTTTCTTAAATCGCCATATCGCATCTCATCTCTATGTTGCATGATAAGATATAATATTCATTGTGCAGTGCTATGTACACCTCGCATACACTTCAAATGAATGTAAATGCAACACTTCCTTGCTAGGAGATAGCGTTTGCAGATGTCTACGTATCGAAGCAATAGATTTCTAATGCTTCTTAAAACGCGATATCGCATCTCACTTCTATGTTTCATAATGAGATATAATATTCATTGCGAAGTGTCATGTATACCTCGTATTCACTTCAAAAGAATGTAAATGCGACACTTCCTTGCTAGGAAATGTCGTTTGCAGATGTCTACGTATCGTAGCAATAGAATTCTAATGCTTCTTAAATCGCGATATCGCTCCTAATTTCTATGTTTCATGATAAGATATAATATTCATTGCGAAGTGTCATGTATACCTCGTATTCACTTAAAAAGAATGTAAATGCGACACTTCCTTGCTATTAAATAGCGTTTGCAGATGTCTACGTATCGAAGCAATAGATTTCTAATGCTTCTTAAAACGCGATATCGCATCTCATTTCTATGTTTCATAATGAGATATAATATTCATTGCGAAGTGTCATGTATACCTCGTATTCACTTCAAAAGAATGTAAATGCGACACTTCCTTGCTTGGAAATAGCGTTTGCAGATGTTTACGTATCGTAGAAATAGAGTTCTAATGCCTCTTGAAACGCGATATCGCAAATCATGTCTATGTTTCACCATAAGATATAATATTCAATGCGAAGTGTCATGTATACCTCGTATTCACTTCAAAAGAGTGTAAATGCGACACTTCCATGCTAGGAAATAGCGTTTGCAGATGTCTACGTATCGAAGCAATGGAAGCAATGGAATTCTAATGCTTCTTAAAACGCGATATCGCCTCTCATTTCTACGCTTCGTGATAAGATATAATATTCATTGTGCAGTGCTATGTATGTCTCGTATTCACATCAAAGGAATGTAAATGCGACCCTTCCTTCCTAGGAAATAGCGTTGCAGATGTCTTCGTATCGAAGCAATAGAGCTCTAATGCATCTTAAAACGAGATGTCGCATTTCATTTCTATGTTTCATGATAAGATATAATATTCATTGCGATGTGTCATGTATACCTCGTGTTCACTTCAAAAGAATGTAAATGCGACACTTCCTTGCTAGGAAATAGCGTCTGCAGATATCTACGTATCGTAGCAATGGAGTTCTAATGCGTCTTAGGGCGGGATATCGCATCTCACTTCTATGTTTCATGATAAGATATAATATTCATTGCGAAGTGTCACGTATACCTTGCATTCTCTTCAAATGAATGTAAGCGCGACACTTCCTTGCTAGGAATTAGCGTTTGCAGATGTCTACGTATTGAGGCAATAGAGTTCTAATGCGTCTCAAAACGAGATGTCGCATCTCATTTCTACGTTCCATGATAAGATATAATATTGATTGCAAAGTGTCATGTATACTTCGTTTTCACTTCACAAGACTGTAAATGCGACACTTTGCTGCTAGGAAATATCGTTTGCAGATGTCTTTGTATCGAAGCAATAGAGTTCTAATGCTTCTTAAATCGTCATATCGCATCTCATATCTGTGTTTCTTGATAAGATATAATATTCACTGTGAAGTGCTATGTATACCTCGTATTCCTTTCAAGAGAATGTAAATGCGACACTTCCTTGTTAGGAAGTAGCGTTTGCAGATGTATATGTATCGAAGCAATAGGGTTCCAATGCTTCTTAAATCGTCATATCGCATCTCATTTCTATGTTTCATGATAAGATATAATATTCATTGCGATGTGTCATGTATACCTGGTATTCCTTTCAAAATAATATAAATGCGACACTTCCTTGCCAGGAAATAGCGTTTGCAGATGTCTACGTATCGAAGCAATAGAGTTCTAATGCTTCTTAAATTGCCATATCGCATCTCATTTCTATGTTTCATGGTAAGATATAATATTCATTGTGCAGTGCTATGTATACCTCGGATTCACCTCAAAAGAATGTAAATGCGACACTTCCTTGCTAGGAAATAGCGATTGCAGATGTATACGTATCGAAGCAATAGACTTCTAATGCTTCATAAATCGCCATATCGCATCTCATTTCTATGTTTTATGGTAAGATATAATATTCATTGTGCAGTGTTATGTATATCTCGTCTACTCTTCAAATGAATGTAAATGCGGCACCTCCTTGCTAGGAAATACCGTTTGCCGATTTCTACGTATCGGAGCAATAGTGTTCTAATACTCCTTAAATCGCCATATCCCATCTCATTCCTGTGTTTCATGATAATATATAATACTCACTGCGCAGTGTCTTGTATACCTCGCATACTCTTCAAATGAATGTGAATGCGACACTTACTTGCTAGGAAATAGCGTTTGCAGATGTCTACGTATCGAAGCAATAGGTTTCTAAAACTTGCTAATTCGCGATATCGCATCTCATATATAGGTTCCATGATAATATATAATATTCATTGCGAAGTGTCATGTATACCTCGCATACACTTAAAATGAACGTAAATGCGACTCTTCCTTGCTAGGAAATAGCGTTTGCAGATGTCTACGTATTGAAGCAATAGAATACTAATGCTTCTTAAATCGTCATATCGCATCTCATTTCTATGTTTCATGATAAGGTATAATATTCATTGCGAAGTGTCATGCATACCACGTATTCCTTTCAAAAGAATATAAATGCGACACTTCCTTCCTAGGAAATAGCGTCTGCAGATGACTACGTATCGAAGCAATAGATTACTAAAGCTTGCTAATTCGTGATATCGCATCGCATATATATGTTTCATGATAATATAAAATATTCATTGCGAAGTGTCATGTATACCTCGCATACACTTCAAATGAATGTGAATGCGACAGTTCCTTGCTAGGAAATAGTGTTTGCAGATATCTACGTATCGAAGCAATAGAGTTCTAAAGCTTCTTAAATCGTCATATCGCAACTCATTTCTATGTTTCATGATAAGATATAATATTCATTGTGGAGTATTATGTATACCTCGTATTCACATTAAAAGAATGTAAATGCGACACTTCCCTGCCAGGAAATAGCGTTTGCAGATGTCTACGTATGGTAGCATTAGAGTTCTAATGCTTCTCAAAACGTGATATCGTTACACATTACTATGTTTCATGATAATATATAATATTCATTGCGAAGTGTCATGTATACCTCGCATACACTTAAAATGAATGTAAATGCGACACTTCCTTCCTAGGAAATAGCGTTCGCAGATGTCTACGTATCGAAGCAATTGTTTTCTAATGCTTCTTAAATCGCGATATCGCATCTCATTGCTATGTTTCATGATAAGATATAATATTCATTGTGCAGTGTTATGCTTACCTCGTATTCACTTCAAAAGAATGGAAACGCGACACTTCCATGCTAGGAAGTAGTGTTTGCAGATGTCTACGTATCGAAGCAATAGAGTTCTAATGCCTCTTAAATCGTCATATCGCATCTCATTTCTATGTTTCATGATAAGATATCATATTCATTGTGCAGTGTTATGTATACCTAGTATTCACCTCAAAAGAATGTAAATACGACACTTACTTGCTAGGAAATAGCGCTTGCAGATGTCTACGTATCGAAGCAATAGATTTCTAAAGCTTGCTAATTCGTGATATCGCATCGCATATATATGTTTCATGATAATATATAATATTCATTGCGAAGTGTCATGTATACCTCGCATACACTTCAAATGAATGTGAATGCGACAGTTCCTTGCTAGGAAATAGTGTTTGCAGATATCTACGTATCGAAGCAATAGAGTTCTAAAGCTTCTTAAATCGTCATATCGCAACTCATTTCAATGTTTCATGATAAGATATAATATTCATTGGGAAGTGTCATGCTTACCTGGTACTCACTTCAAATGAATGTAAATGCGACATTTCCTTGCTAGGAAATAGCGCTTGCAGATGTCTACGTATCGAAGCAATAGAGTTCCAAAGCTTGGAAATTCGCGATATCGCTGCTCATTACTATGTTTCATGATAATATATAATATTCATTGCGAAGTGCCATGTATACCTCGCAAACACTTAAAGTGCATGTAAATGCGACACTTCCTTGCTAGGAAATAGCGTTTACAGATGTCTACGTATCGTAGCAAAAGACTTCTAACGCTTACTAAAACGCGATATCGCATCTCACTTCTATGTTTCATGATAAGTTATAATATTCATTGCGAAGTGTCATCTATACCTCGTATTCACTTAAAGACAATGTAAATGCGACACTTCCTTGCTAGGAAATAGCCTATCCAGATGTCTACGTATCAGAACAGTAGATTTCTAGTGCTTCTTAAATCGAGATGTCGCATCTGACTTCTATGTTTCATGATATGATATAATATTCATTGCGAAGTGTCATGTATACCTCGTATTCACTTCAAAAGAATGTAAATGCTACAATTCCTTGCTAGGAAACAGCGTTTGCAGATGTCTACGTATCGAAGCAATAGGTTTCTAAAGCTTGTTAATTCGCGATATCGCATCTCATATCTATGTTTCATGATAATATATAATATTCATTGCGAAGTGTCATGTATATCTCGTCTATACTTCAAATGGATGTAAATGCGACACTTCCTTGCTAGGAAATAGCGTTTGCAGATGTCTACGTATCGAAGCAATAGATTTCTAAAGCTTGCTAATTCGCGACATCGCATCTCATACCTATGTTTCATGATAATATATAATATTCATTGCGAAGTTTAATGTACACCTCGCATACAATTCAAACGAATGTGAATGCGACAGTTCCTTGCTAGGAAATAGTGTTTGCAGATGTCTACGTATCGAAGCAATTGTTTTCTAATGCATCTTAAATCGCGATATCGCATCTCATTTCTATGTTTCATGATAAGATATAATATTCATTGCGAAGTGTCATGTATACCACGTATTCCTTTCAAAAGAATGTAAATGCGACACTTCCTTGCTAGGAAATAGCGTTTGCAGATGACTACGTATCGAAGCAATAGATTTCTAAAGCTTGCTAATTCGTGATATCATATCGCATATATATGTTTCATGATAATATATAATATTCATTGCGAAGTGTCATGTATACCTCGCATACACTTCAAATGAATGTGAATGCGACAGTTCCTTGCTAGGAAATAGTGTTTGCAGATATCTACGTATCGAAGCAATAGAGTTCTAAAGCTTCTTAAATCGTCATATCGCAACTCATTTCTATGTTTCATGATAAGATATAATATTCATTGTGGAGTATTATGTATACCTCGTATTCACATTAAAAGAATGTAAAGGCGACACTTCCCTGCCAGGAAATAGCGTTCGCAGATGTCTACGTATGGTAGCATTAGAGTTCTAATGCTTCTCAAAACGTGATATCGTTACACATTACTATGTTTCATGATAATATATAATATTCATTGCGAAGTGTCATGTATACCTCGCATACACTTAAAATGAATGTAAATGCGACACTTCCTTCCTAGGAAATAGCGTTTGCAGATGTCTACGTATCGTAGCAATAGAGTACTAATGCTTCTTAAAGCGAGATGTCGCATTTCATTCCTATGTTTCGTGATAAGATATAATATTCATTGTAGAGTGTTATGTATAACTCGTATTCACTTCAAAAGAATGTAAATGCGACACTTGCATGCTAGGAAATAGCGTTTGCAGATGTCTACGTATCGTAGCAATAGAGTTCTAATGCTTCTTGAAACGAGATGCCGCACTTCATTCCTATGTTTCGTGATAAGATATAATATTCATTGCGAAGTGTCACGTATATCTCGCATTCACTTCAAAAGAATGTAAATGCGACACTTCCATTTTAGGAAGTAGCGTTTGCAGATGTCTACGTATCGTAGCAATAGAGTTCTAATGCTTCTTTAATCGCGATATCGCATCTCATTTCTATGTTTCATGATAAGATATCATATTCATTGCCAAGTGTTATGTATACCTCGTATACACTTCAAAAGAATGTAAATGCGGCACTTCCTTGCTAGGAAATAAAGTTTGCAGATGTCTACGCATCGTAGCAAAAGAGTTCTAATGTTTCCTAAAACGCGATATCGCAACTCACTTCTATGTTTCATGATAAGATATAATATTCATTATGGAGTGTTATGTATACCTCGTATTCTCTTCAAAAGAATGTAAATACGACACTTCCATGCTAGGAAATAGCGTTTGCAGATGTCTACGTATCGTAGCAATAGAGTTCTAGTGCTACTTAAAACGAGATGTCGCATTTCATTTCTATGTCTCGTGATAAGATACAGTATTCATTGTGGAGTGTTATGTATACCTCGTATTCACTTCAAAATAATGTAAATGCGACACTTCCTTGCTAGGAAATAACATTTGCGGATGTCTACGCATCGTAGCAATAGGTTCTAGTGCTACTTAAATCGCGATATCGCATCTCACATCTATGTTTCGAAATAAGATATAATATTCATTGGGAAGTGTCATGTATACCTCGTATTAACTTCAAAAGAATGTAAATGCGACACTTCCATGCTAGGTAATAACATTTGCAGATGTCTACGCATCGTAGCAGTAGAGTTCTAATGCTTCCTAAAACGCGATATCGCATCTCACTTCTATGTTTCATGATAAGATATAGTATCCATTGCGAAGTGTTATGTATATCTCGTATTCGCTTCAAAATAATGTAAATGCGACACTTCCATGCTAGGGAATATCGTTTCCAGATGTCTACGTATCGTAGCAATAGAGTTCTAATGCTTCTTAAAACGCGATATCGCACCTCCTTCCTATGTTTCATGATAAGATATAATATTCATTGCGAAGTGTCATGTATACCTCGTATTAACTTCAAAAGAATGTAAATGCGACACTTCCTTGCTAGGAAATAACGTTTGCAGATGTCTACGCATCGTAGCAATAGAGTTCTAATGTTTCCTAAAACGCGATATCGCAACTCACTTCTATGTTTCATGATAAGATATAATATTCATTATGGAGTGTTATGTATACCTCGTATTCTCTTCAAAAGAATGTAAATACGACACTTCCATGCTAGGAAATAGCGTTTGCAGATGTCTACGTATCGTAGCAATAGAGTTCTAATACATCTTAAAACGAGATGTCGCATCGCATTTCTATGTTTCATGAAAAGATATAATATTCATTGCGAAGTGTCATGTATACCTCGATTTCACTACACAAGAATGTAAATGCGACACTTCCATGCTAGGAAATAGCGTTTGCAGATGTCTACGTATCGTAGCAATAGAGTTCTAATGCTTCTTAAAACGCAATATCGCATCTCACTTCTATGATTCATGATAAGATATAATATTAATTATGAAGTGTCATGTATACCTCGTATTCACTTCAACAGACTGTTGTTGCGACACTTCCTCGCTAGGAAGTAGCGTTTGCAGATGTCTACGTATCGAAGCAATAGGGTTCTAATGCTTCCCAAAACGCTATATCGCATCTCATTTCTATGTTTCATGATATGATATAATATTCATTGCGAAGTGTCATGTGTACCTCGTTTACACATGAAAAGAATGTAAATGCCACACTTCCTTGCTAGGAAATAGCGTTTCCAGATGTCTAGGTATCGAAGCAAAAGTGTTCTAAAACATCTTAGAACGCTATATCGCATCTCATTTCTGCGTTTCATGATAAGATATAATATTCATTGCGAGGAGTTCCTTATACCTCGCATACACTTCAAAAGAATGTAAATGCGACACTTCCGTTGTAGGAATATGCGTTTGCATATCTCCACTTATCGAAGCAATAGGGTTCAAATGCTTCTTAAAACGCGATATCGCATCTCAATTCTATGTTTCATGGTAAGATATAATATTCACTGGAAAGCGTTACGTATTCCTCATCTACACTTCAAAAGACTGTAATTGCCGCACACCCTTATTAGGAAATGCTTTCCGATATGTCTACATATGGAAGCAGTGGATTTCTAATGCTACTTAAAGCGTGGTATTGCATCTCATTTCTATGTTTCGTGATATGATATAATATTCATTGCGAAGTGTTATGAGTACCTCGTTTACACATGAAAAGAATGTAAATGCCACTCTTCCTTGCTAGGAAATAGCCTTTCCAGATGTCTACGTATTGAAGAATTAGAGTTGTAATGCTCCTTAAAACGCGATATCGCATCTTAGTTCCATGTTTCATGATAGGATATTATATTCATTGCGAAGTGTTATGTATACAACGTCTACACTTCAAAAGAATGTCAATGCGACACCTCCTTGGTAGGACATGCGTTTCCAGATGTCCACCTATCGAAGCAATAGAGTTCTAATGCTTCTTTAATCGCGATATCGCATCTCATTTCTATGTTTCATGATAAGATATCATATTCATTGCCAAGTGTTATGTATACCTCGTATTCTCTTCAAAAGAATGTAAATACGACACTTCCATGCTAGGAAATAGGGTTTGCAGATGTCTACGTATCGTACCAATAGAGTTCTAATGCTTCTTAGAACGCGATATCGCATCTCACTTCTATGTTTCATGATAGGATATAATATTCATTGCGAAGTGTCATATATACCTCGTATTCACTTCAAAAGAATGTAAATGCGACACTTCCTTGCTAGGAAATAACATTTGCAGATGTCACCGTATCATAGCAATAGAGTTTTAATACTTCTCAAAACTCGATATCGCATCTCATGTCTATGTTTCATGATAAGATGGAATACTCATTGCTAAGCGTCATGTATACCTCGCATACACTTCAAATGAATGTCAAGGCGACATTTCCTTGCTAGGAAGTCGCTTTTGCAGATGTCTACGTATCGTAGCAATAGAGTTCTAATGCTTCTTAAAACGCGATATCGCATCTCATTCCTATGTTACATGATAAGACATAATATTCATTGCGAAGTGTCACTTGTACCTCGCATACACTTCAAGTGAATGTAAATGCGACACTTTCTTGCTAGGAATTAGCGTTTGCAGATGTCTACGTATCGAAGCAATAGAGTTCTAATGCCTCTTAAAACGGGATATCGCATCTCATTGCTATGTTTCATGATAAGATATAATATTCATTGCGAAGTATTATGTATACCTCGTCTATACTCCGAGTGAAAGTAAATGCCACACTTCCTTGCTGGGAAATAGCGTTTCGAGATGTCTACGTATCGAAGAAAGAGAGTTCTATTTCTTCTTAAAACGCGACATGGCATCCTATTTCTATGTTTCATGATAATTTGTAATATTCATTGCGAAGTGTTATGTATACCTCGCCTACACTTCAAAAGAATGTAAATGTCAGACATCCTTGCTAGGAAATGCGCTTCCAGGTGTCTAGGTATCGAAGCAGTGGAGTTCTAATGCTTCTTAATACGCGATATCGCATCTCATTTCTATGTTTCATGATAAGATATAATATTCATTGCAAAGTGTCATGTATACCTCGTATTCACTTCAAAAGAATGTAAACGCGACACTTCCTTACGAGGAAGTAACGTTTCCATTTGTTTACTTATCGGAGCAATAGAGTTCTATTGCTTCATTCAACACGGTGTCGCAAGTCATTTCGATGATTCATGGTAAATTGCAATGTTCTTTGCAATATGTTACATTTGTCTGCATCTAGACCTTAGAAGGATGTGAATCCTATACTTACTTGCAACAGAATATCGTTTCCAGATCTCTACGTGTCCAAGCAAGACATTTCTAATACTTCATGCAGCGCGATGTCGCATCTCATTTCAACGTTTCAATGCAAAGAATCTGTAATCATATGTCCATAACATTGTGCTTAACTGTTAGGGGTCTTCAATGGAATGTGAACTATATAATTCTATGCAACGGCATGGCGCCCCGTAGTGTCTGTCTATTAAAGCAATCGAGCTAAAATTCTCCATGCAATGCGCTGGCGCATCCAATTTCATCGTTTCAAAGTAAGAATGCTGTAATATCTTATGCATAGCTCTGTGCTTATCTGTTTTAAAACTTCATAAGAATGTAAATTCTACAGCTCCATGCAACAGGATTGCCCTTCGTAGTGTCTACATGTCGAGACAATAGAGTACTAATGCATTATACAATGCCATGACTCATCTCATTTCAACGTTTCGAATTAAGTAAGCTGTAATCTTCTATGAAAAGCATTATAATTATCTGCTTCCACTCTACAATAGAATGTGAATTCTATAGATCCAAGCAACAGGAGGGCAGGCTCTCCACCATCCTACTGCCTGCCCTGATGCGGGCAAAGGATTCCCAGGGCCACTCAAACCGCGACCAACATCTATCTTATACTCTAACCGATTCATCGTTATGCGTTTTCCATTAAGCTTGCCGGGATCAGTGATATTGATTCGCTCAATCTGAATTATTATTTTCTTTTTAAGTTTCTCGATTTTTTTAGTTTCTCTCACGATATCGTCTATTTCGTTATACCTTACCCTTACAGTATGGTATATAATCTGTTGTTTGATATTTCTAGGATTTCCTCTTAATAAATGCAATGCTTCCACATATTTTCTTCCTCTTTCTCTTTAGTTACATTGTTGTTATTTTATGCTTTTCACCCTCCACATTCCCTCTCTACACCATCTCGGAACAGGCTTTATACGATTACTGCAGGATGACGCCCCGGTCTCGTTACACCGAGATCGAGTGTTCTCTCTTGCATCCGTTGATTTATATATGTTATATATTGGAGAATATTTCCTTTTATCCTTTGTATTCTTCCAATGAAATTACATAGACAGAGGTACGAGCTAGTTCGGCACGTCTATTTGAAACAACATTAAATCACCTTGTTAAACAATAATATATTAAATGTGACTTGGACTTTTAAATTTGAATTTATAAACATCTAACAGGTAAATATGTTTTTCTTACTATTCATATCATTATACATTCAGTGATTTATTGTGTGCTGTGATTTGATATATTAACTGCTTGATTATATTTTGCAATGAACTTTGCGTACCAAACATTGTTTTTACTCCTGATGGGAGTGGATAGTTCTTCGTTTTATATTCTTATATCGCATTCATTATAAAAGTATATGATATCCTTCTTATGCAGTCATGTATAATTATGTACTGTGACGGTTTTTCCCGTTTCAATCCTCAAGAAAAGGGTATATAGAACCAATAATAACGGGGTATCCAGAAGTTTAATCCGGGGTTATATCGGGGTACAGAATATCCGGATGATTCGGCAACGCGAAGTACAGAACAATAAATTTCCTATCCAGCGAGTATTTCGAAGCTGCGAGGCTGGGACTTTTTGGGCGCCAGTTACTCAAAAAGTAGCAAAAACTAGTAAACCACGCAACCCGGGGAAACCCGGTTCAAGATAACCCTCGAAATTTCGAAATACTCTTTCGCTCGACTGCTTCTAGCCGAGTGCGCAAATTAGGGTCGCGGGATACTGAACTCACGGCTTCTTCCTAGATTGCCTCGACGCGGTATTACAAAAGGGTATACGACACGCCGCGAATGACCGTGGATCACCACCCGTTATACAATACAAATTACAATACGCGATATCACAATTGCGGCAGGGAACAAATGGGACGCTTTAGCGTATAAGGACTCACGTTCTCGTTTCCAACAAATATGGATCTCGTTCAGTCCGTCTACCTCTCTCTCCCCCCCTCTCTCTCTCTCTCTCCTCCGAATCGCTCCGTATAATCGCTTGCTCGGTTGCTCGCTAAGTAGTCGCTATGTCGTTCAGAAGAATAAGAGGCTGTCTTCGTGCTGGCTAGCTCATTATATAGGTTTGCTGGGGGTCTTCGGATCCCCTTAGATCCTCCTTAGGGCTCCTTGATGGGGTAGGGCCATACGCTTCGGTATTGTTCGGGGCATCGATCGGTGGATTTCGGCGATCTTCCCTGATCGCCCCCTCTGGTGTGTCTAGAGGGGGTCCTCTGGATTATTTGAACTGCGGCGCGTGTCGCGCGCCGCGCTTTCCACGGCTCACCTGCAATTCCGCTGTGCATCTTGAGTTTTCCTCTCCATGGGCTCAAGGGAGTGGTAGAGGTCCTTCTCATACCCGAGAACCATCCTGTTGGTCTCCATGGACTATGGCAGCGGTCTTATCGTTGCAGAGCTCTGGATCGTATCCTTCGGGCTTCAGGGTCTCTTCTTGCTCACTTCCCGACTCCTCCACCGTCGAGACCGTCACGCTACCTCGACGCACAGCCCTTCCGCAAACCTGCGGTCTTATTATCCGCCGAAGAGGCGTCTTATAGGTCGCTTCTTCCATCAGCTCGCCAGTCTTATCCGTCGAACGGAGAGAGAGAAACGAAGGGGGGGGGGGGGGAAGGTTCTACCATCGTGTATTTCACGCTCCTCGCAAATACAGCTATCGCAATGGTCCGTATCGCGCTTCTCGCATGGGTGGTGATCTGCGAGCTAGTCTAACCGAAGCAGGGGGGGGGGTGGAGCGAGCCTTGTGACGTCACCACGTCACAGTACATACAAATTTGCGATTAAGTAGCTATGTGTTCAAATTCAATTCCGAATAATGCACTAAAAAGCATCCCAGATAACAAACGGCAAGATGGTAGCGACACCATGCCGGCACTATATTGCCACTTCCGAGGAGTGTCAACTGATTCGTAGTCATCTGTGACCGGATTCGTTAACTAAAATGCCAGAACGTGTTACCAGCACATTCTAGACAAGCGAATCGCGCAGCACCAGCACTATGGTGGTGACACGCGTATCATCGCTCCATTCATGAATCTCCTCAGCAATGACGCAGGATCACATTTGGCAATGGGGAACCTGTGCTTTCATACAAATTAGAACCGTTAGATGTCAGTAGATGTTCAGCATATGAGTATTGATAGACATTTTGATGGTCGTTTTCCTATATTTATAGTTATTGAGCGAGTCGTATATATTTCTTTCAATCTATCATAGACTAAAAATATTATTTATAAAAAAAATATTACTTATAAAATAAAAATTCATGCTGTTGCGTCCCTAACTTCGCCTTGTGTAATTTTTGAAATAACATGCTGTCATCGTATTTAATGTAACCCTCAATTGCATGAATTTGCAACAATAAATTGAAGAAAATATATATAAAATAAGTGTGTATATTTTTATGACAAAGTAATTATCGACTTTATGGAAAATATCGTCCTATCGAGCTAGTTTATAGAAAATAATAAAATCGAGTTCTTATATCTTTGTTTTGTGCCGGTGTGTCTATTTTGGAATCAAAATAAATAAATTGCACAGTTTAGTCATTTTTCATATTTGCTTATAATTTTTATGGAAACAGCTTCCCCATTAGTAAATGTCAGCCTACGCCACAACCACGCGTGTAGCTATGGTGAGCTGATAGTGTCATTGTCACGGCCGTGTAGCCCGTGTGCTATATCTCGGTGCTTTAATAGTGCTGTTATACGAATGCCGCCCCAGTACTAACAGTATACCATTTCGAAAGCTGAGTAGGAGCACTTTGTTAGCACAGTTCTGTCACGGAATTCGTTCCATCTGTTGTCATTGGCGTGCCAATCGCTGGCTGTTTGGGATATTGTAGTGCATGAGGCAGAATTGTTCCTTATCATCGTCATGGAGATGGATTTTCACTCCCCCCTTTTTGAATTTTTTAAATTATTGTTTGGAATATTTGCCGTTTCTGTATCTCTATGACCGCATTGTGGAATCAACTTATGTACGATCTTTTTGGTCTTCATCTTTTCTTACATGTAATATTATATATGTGATGCACGTTTGTTATGTAATGCTCCGATTTGTAAGCCTCAGATACTTTTATTCTTTGGTAAAGCAACTTATTCGATTAATATATATTTATTAGACATAGATATAAACAATTAGAAAAATGTTACTAAAACGCTATTAAATATGTTGTTGCAATTATATATTTAAGGTCTGAAGATGTAGATGCAATTAATGTCCGATATTTTACGTGATCCAATCGACGTATCAAGTGAGGCTATGAAATTTAAAAATCTTTTACTATTCTTCGACCCCTTTACATGTTACATGAATGATAAGTTCTGCAAGACAAGAAGCCTAAATTAGTGAGATATCTAGGAACATAAGTAATTTGTAAGTAACACGTCTTTTCTCTTCGAAATATTTGCCTTTGCATAGAATAGAACGTATAGATATAATTTCCTGTTCTTTACCCATTTCGGTCCAATTCTATTATAGCCTTTGAGAAGAAGTAATATTGATTATACTTGATTTTTGCAATAGTTCTTTAATTAACAGATTTTATTAACCTAGAATCATCATTTGACGGATGTATCAATCTACTTTCTAGCTCCATCAGTTTCTTTTTCTGCTCGCTACTTTCCATTTCCAGTTCCGTATACTTATCCTTTATCACCATCATATATGTTGCGTAAAATTACAATAACTTTTTGTCCTCAAATTTTGCGGATATTTCAATTAAATTTCCTTTGATTAAATAAACGGAAATTAAAAAACAGTGGCACGTACCATTTCTTGGAAACGTTGTATCGTAATTTGCATCTGACTGTTTTGAAAGGCACGCACTTTACTTAACGTTTGAAATGATTCGGTTAGCGAAGTAAAGTAATATTCTACTTTCGAAATTGTTGGCTCTTGTAATTCTAAGGCAAATATATTCATCTGTCGACAGCGTGAACATTGTTTTTTGGCAAAATTCCAGAAAAACAAATATACTATAGGTAAAATAATAAACATCATAATATTAAATTTAACTCTGTTCATCGTTGCCTTGTTGGACACATCCATAACAATATACAGGGTGGGGCAGTAATAATTAGCACCTCAGATATCCACGAAACTATAAGTTTCATGGAAGTTTTTGCTACTATAAAATTGCATAGTGCAAAGGGGCCATCCGTTGATGAAAATAGTTTTTTTGTAAGTGGAGTTATGTTGGACATATGAAGGTTATCTTCATTTTTTAAAATGAATTGGTATGTCCATTCTTCCGTAATACGATAGAGCATTTTAAAGCAAGTTTAACGATCTGTAACATGAAGGCATTGAAGGTTACAAAAAGTAAAGAAAGGCGATAATACTCACGGTTTTGATACTAAATGAAACATACGTATTGTAAACAGTGGTGGAAGGCGTAATACTTACCGTTTACTTCACTGTGAATAAACACTTTTCGAAGGGCATTTCAATAGTTTGCAGCATAAGTTAAACATGATAAGATTAGTACTGAAAAATCGGTTCGAATACGTTTGGTTAGGCTGTTCTTTGTGTCGTTCATTTTATAAGTACTGAGCTGCGGATTCCTGAGGACAGCTCACAAAATTGTTGAACTATGGAAGATTATCATTGTGAATTTGAATCAAAAGGTAATTAAATTCCATTAGATTGTAAACAGATCTCAATGTTTCATTTTAGATAGTGAGATTAAATACTCTTTACAAAACTACAAGAATGGATACATACCTTTCTGTTATTATTACTTCATAAAGAATTATAATTGCAATTATATAGTTCATTACGATAAAAAATATTTCTCAGAAAATTCTAAATATTAAATAAAAGAATCAAGTAAAACATTTTTAATAATTACGAATATGAAAAATACTTGAACATTCCAATAGAAAGATGTCTAAACAGGAGCTAGAAAAGTCAAACATTCAATTTCAATTCCAGAATTCATCTATAAGAGGTAAAATGTTTCGAAAGCTTTAATTACAGTCTTTAATGCAAGCAGTTGGGCAGTATTTCAATTTTTAAGAAAATTGATGAAAGTCAACCATTTTGAAGTGGTCAGAATCTTTGTCGTTTGAGCAATATGTGAATAACAAATAACTGCATAAATTCCAGGCTTAAAAACTTATGGATTAAATCCTATGCAGACTCGTTTATGAGCGAGTTACTAAATAATAATCCACACTAAGTAATCATTTTAAAACTTAAACGATTACATCTCGCGAACTTTCAAAGATATCAGAAGCGTGAAAAGTATGTGGTTTATCAAAAACTCTTTTAAAAGAACGGACGAAGCCAATAGAAATCTTTGTTGAAGTAAGCAAGTTCTAAAGTTCTAAGCAACGCGATGGCCCTTATCTGCCTATGTTTCATAGCAAGTAAGTTCTGAATTTCTATGAAATCCGATGGAATTTATCACTACTAACGTTTCAAAGTAAGTTCTCAAATTCTCAGTTCTACGTTTAAAACTATGTGTGTTCTATATATCTATGTAAAGTGATGGTTCCTATTAGTTCTGACGGAAACCTATATATAGTAAGTCAGGGAAGCTCGAAGGGGTTAATTATCTAAATGCTTTAAGGTGTAAAACGTACTTTAATCTAAAGCGATCTATCGTTCCAAGGTATCCGCTCACGTACAACTTTTCTTGGGCGCCAGCTGTTCAGAAAGTAGCAAAGGGATAGACTACACGACCCCGGGAACCCTGTGGCGGAACAACCCTTGAAACTTCGAAATGGTCCTCCTCTCGACTACGCCTAGCCAAGTACACACACTCAGGTCGCGAGATACTGAAGTCACGGCATGTTTATTTATGGTCTCGACGTGGGTCTAACTAAGAAGGGCTATGGGAAACTACGCAACACGCCGCAAATTACCGGGTATCATACCTCGCTTCACGATATAAGATACAATATACAATATGCGACACAAGAAATGGGACGCTTTAGCGAATAAGCTCTCACGTTCTCTTCTTCAGGTTCCTTGAATTCGCTGGTGGTCCTCGGGTCTCCTGCATCCTCCTCGGGGCTCCTTGGTGGAGTGGGCTGTAGGCTTCGTTATTGTTCGAGTCCATCGATCAGTGGATTTCGGCGATTTCCTCTTCTCGCCCCTTTGGGTGTCCCTGAGGGGATCCTCCTGATCATTTAAATTGCGTAGCGCCTCGCGCGCCGCGCTCCTGTCACATAAAATTGAGAGAAATGACTTAGAATGAAACGAGAGTGAATAACTGTTCACTCGACTCTTTATTTAACACAAGATATAAACTTTTATATTACCGTTTGTAGGGCAGAGTTTCAGGATGTACGCCGATGATAACTTTAAGACTACTGACCTAGACAATCCCTAGGTCTTTTATATGTTATGTTTTTCTGGAGTAGGGGTAGGACCTTAACCCTGCTCTTTGGAATTAGGGTATGATAATATAAACGGGATGCGTCAGGCGTGTGACTCTTGTTTGTTTCCTCTAGCGAGATTATGGGCGTGTTGGTATAGGCTATTTGAGAATGCGTTTGTCATTGCACTCCCATGGCCCACCTGCAGGGCCGCTGGACTTTTGACTTCTCTTTAGGGGGTTAAGGATGGTTGAGGACCTTCTCATATCCCAGAGCATTATAAAGCACAAAAGCAGATAAGCATAATGCGATGCATAGAGCTTTACAACCTTCTAACTTACTTTGAACTGTTTATATGAAATGCAATATTGAGGTGCATGAAGCATGACAAATTAAATGCTTCGGCACCTGGACATCTAGAAACGCTATCCCCGGGCAAGAAAGTATAGGGTTCACACTCAATTCATATGCAGAAGCAGATAAACATAACGCGATGCTATGAATATTACATCTTATCATGAAATATAGAAGTAAGATGCGCAGCCGCGTTTTACGAAGCATTAGAACTCTATTGCTTCTAAACCTTCAGATATAGAAACGATATTCCGTAGCAAGGAAGTGATCCATTTACATTCATTTGAAGTGTAGAGGAGATATACATAACGCGTTGCATTGAAATTACATCTTATCATGTGACTTAGAATTGATACGCGATATCGCGTTCTATAAAGAGTTAGAAATCTATTGCTTCGATGCGTAGACATCTAGAAACGCAATTTCCTAGCCCAGAAGTGTGGCATTTGCATTCTTTTGAAGCGTAGACGAGGTATACATAACACATCGCAATGAATATTATATCTTATCATGAAACATACATGAGATGCGATATCGCGTTCTAGGAAGCATTAGAACTCCATTGCTTCGATACGTAGACATCAGGAAACGCTATTTCCAAGCAAGCAAGCGTGGCGTTTACAATGTTTAGATGTGTAGTCGAGGTACACGTAACACTTCGCAGTGAGTGTTATATCTTATCATGAAACATTGAATTGATACGCGATATCGCGTTTTAAGGAGCATTAGAACTCTAATGCTTCGATACGTAGACATCTGGAAACGCTATTTCCTAGCAAGGAAATAAGTCATTTACATTCTTTTGAAGTGTAGACGAGGTATACATAATACTTCGCAATGAATATTATATCATATCATGAAACATAGAAGTGAGGTGCGATATATCGTTTTAAGAAGTATTAGAACACCATTCTTACGATACGTGGTCATCTGGAAACGCTATTTCCTAGCAAGGAAGTGTCGCATTTACGTTCTCTTGAAGTGAATACGAGGTATACATGACACTTCGCAATGAATATTATATCTTATCTCGAAACATAGAAGTGAGATGCGATATCGCGATTTCAGAAGCGCCAGAACGCTATTGCTACGATGCGTAGACATCTGCAAACGCTATTTTCTAGCATGGAAATGACGCATTTACATTCTTTTGAAGTTAATACGAGGTATACATGACACTTCGCAATGAATATTATATCTTATCATGAAGCATAGGAATGAGGTGCTATATCGCTTTTTGAGAAGCACTAGGACTCTATTGCTAATATACGTAGACATCTGCAAACTCTATTTACTAGCATGGAAATGTCGCATTTACATTCCATTGAAGTGAATACGAGGTATACATGGCACTTCGCAATGGATATTATATCTTATCATGAAACATGGAAGTGAGATGCGATATCGCGTTTTAAGAAGCATTAGAACCCTACTGCTGCGATACGTAGTCATCTGCAAAGGCTATTTCCTAGCATGGAGGTGTCGCATTTACATTCTTTTGAAGTGAATACGAGGTATACATGACACTTCGCAATGAATATTATATATTATCGTGAAACATAGAAGTGGGATGCGATAACGCGTTTTAGGAAGCATTAGATCTCTATTGCTACGATACGTAGACATCTGTAAACGCTATTTCCTAGCATGGAAGTGTCGCAATTACATTCTTTTGAAGTGAGTACGAGATATACATGACACTTCGCAATGAATATTATATCTTATCATAAAACATAGGAATGAAGTGCTATATTGCGTTTTGATAAGCATTAGAACTCTATTGCTAATATACGTAGACATCTGCAAACTCTATTTCCTACCATGGAAATGTCGCATTTACATTCCATTGAAGTGAATACGAGGTATACATTGTACTTCGCAATGGATATTATATCTTATCATGAAACATAGAAGTGAGATGCGATATCGCGTTCTAAGAAGCATTAGAACTCTATTGCTACGATACGTAGACATCTGCAAAGGCTATTTCCTAGCATGGAAGTGTCGCATTTACTATCTTTTGATGTGAATACGAGGTATACATGACACTTCGCAATGAATATTATACATTATCATGAAACATAGAAGTGGGATGCGATAACGCGTTTTAGGAAGCATTAGATCTCTATTGCTACGATACGTAGACATCTGCAAACGCTATTTCCTAGCATGGAAGTGTCGCATTCACATTCTTTTGAAGTGAATACGAGATATACATTACACTTCGCTATGAATATTATATCTTATCATGAAACATAGGAATGAGGTGATATATTGCGTTTTGAGAAGCATTAGAACTCTATTGCTAATATACGTAGACATCTGCAAACTCTATTTCCTAGCATGGAAATGTCGCATTTACATTGCATTGAAGTGAATACGAGGTATACATAACATTTCACAATGAATATTATATCTTATTACGAAACATAGAAATGGAATACGCCTTCTCACTTTAAGAGGCATTAGAACACTATTGCTGTGATACGTAGACATCTGCAAACGCTATTTCTAAGCATGGAAGTGTCGCATTTACATTCTTTTGAAGTGAATACGAGGTATACATGACACTTCGCAATGAATATTATATCTTATCATGAAACATAGGAGTGAGCTGCGATATCACGTTTTGAGAAGTATTAGAACTCCATTCTTACGACACGTGGTCATCTGGAAACGCTCTTTCCTGGCAAGGAAGTGTGGCATTTACATTCTTCTGAAGTGTAGACGAGGTATACACAACACTTCGCAATGAATAGTGTATCTTATCATGAAGCATAGAAATGAGATGCTTTATCGCGTTTTAAGAAGCATTGGAGCCCTACTGATTCCATACGTAGGGATCTAGAAACACTATTCCGTAGCAATGTAGCTGTTTGTCATGATAGGATGTAAATCAATGCAACCCGTAACGTATATCTCGCCAATACTTCAAGAGAATGTTAATCACACACATACTTGCGACGGAATAGCGTTTCTAGATGTCTAAGTATCGCAGCAATGGAGTTCCAATGCATCATAAAACGCGTTATAGCATCTCATTTCTATGTTTCATGGTAAGATATAATATCCGTTGCGAGGTGTTATGTGTACCTCGTCTACACTTCAAAATAATGGAAGTGCCATTCTTCCATGCTAGGAAATGCGTTTCCAGATGTCTACGTATCGATGCAATAAAGTTCTAATGCTCCTTAAAACGCGATATCGCATCTCATCTATATGTTTCATGATCAGATATAATATTCATTGCGAAGTGTCATGTATACCTCGTATTCACTTCAAAAGAATGTAAATGCGAATCTTCCATGCTAGGAAATAGCGTTTGCAGATGTCCACGTATCGTAGCAATAGATTTCTAATGCTTCTCAAAACGCGATATCGCATCTCGTTTCCATGTTTCATGATAAGATATAATATTCATTGCGAAGTGTCATGTATACCTCGTATTCACTTCAAAAGAATGTAAATGCGACACCTCCTTGCAAGGAAATAGCGTTTACAGATGACTACGTATGGAAACAATAGAATTCTAATGCTTCTTAAAACGAGATGTCGCATCTCATTTCTATGTTTCATGATAAGATATAATATCCATTGCGAAGTGACACTTATACCTCGCATTCACTTCAAATGATTGTAAATGCGACACTTCCTTGCTAGGAAATAGCGTTTGCAGATGTCCACTTGTCGAAGCAATAGAGTTCTAATGCTTCTTAAAACGCGATATCGCATCTCATTTCTGTGTTTCATGATAAGATATAATATCCATTGTGAAGTGTCATGTATACCTCGTATTCACTTCAAAAGAATGTAAATGCGACACTTCTTTGCTAGGAAATAGCATTTCCAGATGTCAGAGTATCGAAACAATAGTGTTCCAATGCTTATTAGAACGACATGTCGCATATCTATTCGATGTTTCATGATAAGATACAATATCCATTGCGAAGTGTCACTTATACCTCCTATTCACTTCAAATGATTGTAAATGCGACACTTCCTTGCTAGAAAATAGCTTTTGCAGATGTCTACGTATCATAGTAATAGTGTTCTAATACTTCTTAAATTGCGATATCGCATCTCGTTTCTATGTTTCAAGATAAGATATAATATTCATTGCGAAGTGTCATGTATACATCGTATTCACTTCAAAAGAATGTAAATGCGACACTTCCATGCTAGGTAATAGCGTTTGCAGATGTCTACGTATCGTAGGAATAATGTTCTAATACTACCTAAACCGCGATATCGCTTTCCACTACTATATTTCAAGATAGGATTTAATATCCATTGCGAAGTGTCATGTATACCCAGCATTCTCCTCAAAAGAATGTAAATGCGACACTCACTTGCTAGGAAATAGCGTCACCAGATATCTACGAATCGTAGCAATAGAGTACTAATGCTTCTTAAAACGCGATATGGCATCCCATTTCTATGTTTCATGACAAGATGTAATATCCATTGCGAAGTGTCATGTATACTTCGTATTCACTTCAAAAGAATGTAAATGTGAAACTTCCTTGCTAGGAAATAGCGTTTGCAGATGTCACCGTATCGAAGCAATTGTGTTCTATTGCTCCTTAAAACGCGATATCGCATCTCGTTTCTATGTTTTATGATAACATATAATATCCATTGCGAAGTGTCATGTATAGCTCGTATTCACTTCATAAGAATGTAAATGCGACACTCACATGCTAGGAAATATTGTTAGCAGATGTCCACGTATCACAGCAATAGAGTACTAATGCTTCTTAAAACGAGATGTCGTATTTCTTTTCTATGTTTCGTAATAAGATACAATATTCATTGTGTAATGTTATGTACACCTCGTATTCACTTCAATGGAATGTAATTGCGACATTTTCTTGCTAGGAAATAACATTTGCAGAAGTCTGCGTATCGTAGCAATAGTGTTTTAATGCTACTAAAAACGAGATGTCGCATTTCATTTCTATGTTTCGTGATAAGATACAATATCCATTATGGAGTGTTATGTATACCTCGTATTCACTTCAAAAGAATGTAAATGCGACACTTCCATGCTAGGAAATAGCCTTTGCAGATGTCTACGTATCGTAGCGTAGAGTTCTAATGCTTCTTAAAATGAGAAGTCGTATTTCATTTCTATGTTTCGTAACAAGATATAATATTCATAATGTGTAATGTTATGTATACCTCGTATTCACTTCAATGGAATGTAAATGCGACACTACCATGCTAGGAAATAGCGTTTGCAGATGTCTACGTATCGTAGCAATAGAGTTCTAATGCATCTTAAAACGAAATGTCGCATTTTATTTCTATGTTTCGTGATAAGATATAATATTCATTGTGGAGTGTTATGTATACCTCGTATTCACTTCAAAAGAATGTAAATGCGACACTTCCTTGCTAGAATATATTGTTTGCAGATGTCTACGCATCGTAGCAATAGAGTTCTAATGCTTCCTAAAACGCGATATCGCATCTCACTTCTATGTTTCATGATAACATATAGTATCCATTGCGAAGTGTCATGTATATCTCGTATTCACTTCAAAAGAATGTAAATGCGAAACTTCCATGCTAGGAAATAGCGTTTGCAGATATCAACGTATCGTAGCAATAGAGTTTTAATGCCACTTAAAACGAGATGTCGCATTTCATTTCTATGTTTCGAAATAAGATATAATATTCATTGCGGAGTGTCATGTACACCTCGTATTAACTTCAAAAGAATGTAAATGCGGCATTTCCATCCTAGGAAATAGCGTTTGCAGATGTCTACGTAACGTGGCAATAGAGTTCTAATGCTTCTTAAAACGCGACATCGCATCTCACTCATATGTTTCATGATCAGATATAATATTCATTATGGAGTGTTATGTATACCTCGTATTCACTTCAAAAGAATGTAAATGCGAACCTTCCATGCTAGGAAATAGCCTTTGCAGATGTCTACGTATCGTAACAATAGAGTTCTAAAGCTTCTTAGAACGTGATATCGCATCTCACGTCCATGTTTCATGATAAGATATAATATTCATTGCGAAGTGTCATGTATACCTCGCATTCACTTCAAAACAATCTAAATATGACACTTCCTTGCTAGGAAATAGCGTTTCCAGATGACCACGTATCGAAAGAATAGAGTTCTAATACTTCTTAACACGAGATGTCGCATCTCATTTCTATGTTTCATGATAAGATATAATATCCATTGCGAAGTATCATGCATACCTCGTATTCACTTCAATGGAATGTAAGTGCGACACTTCCATGCTAGGAAATAGCGTTTGCAGATGTCTACGTATCGTAGCAATAGATTTCTAGTGCTTCTTGGAAAGCGATATCGCATCTCACTTCTATGTTTCATGATAAGATGTAATATTCATTGCGAAGTGTCATGTATACCTCGTATTCACTTCAAAACAATCTAAATACGACACTTCCTTGCTAGGAAATAGCGTTTTCAGATGACCAGGTATCGAAAGAATAGAGTTCTAATACTTCTTAAAACGAGATGTCGCATCTCATTTCTATGTTTCATGGTAAGATATAATATCCATTGCGAAGTGTCATGTATACCTCGTATTCACTTCAATGGAATGTAAATACGACATTTCCTTGCTAGGAAATAACATTTGCAGATGTCTACGCATCGTAGCAATAGAGTTCTAGTGCTTCTTGGAACGCGATATCGAATCTCACTTCTATGTTTCATGATAACATATAATAATCATTGCGAAGTGTCATGTATACCTCGTATTCACTTCAAAAGAATGTAAACGCGACACTTCGTTACTAGGAAATAGCGTTTCCAGATGACCACGTATCGAAAGAATAGAGTTCTAATGCTTCTTAAAACAAGATGTCGCATTTCGTTTATATGTTTCGTGATAAGATATAGTATTCATTTTGGAGTGTTATGTATACCTCGTATTCACTTCAAAAGACTGTAAATGCGAAACTTCGTTGCTAGGAAATATTGTTTGCAGATGTCTACGTATCGTAGCAATAGGGTTCTAATACATCTTCAAACGCGATATCGCATCTCACTTCTATGTTTCAAGATGAGATATAATATTCATTACGAAGTGTCATGTATACCTCGTATTCACTTCAAAAGAAAGTAAATGCGACACTTCCCTGCTAGGAAGTAGAGTTTGCAGATGTCTACGTATCGTAGCAATAGAGTTCTAATGCTTCTTAAAACGCGATATCGCATCTCACTTCTATGCTTCATGATAAGATATAATATTCACTGCGAAGTGTCATGTATACCTCGTATTCTCTTCAAAAGAATGTAAATGCGATATTTCCCTGCTATTAAATGGAGTTTGCAAATGTCTACGCATCGTAGCAATAGAGTTCTTATGCTACATAAAACGAGATGCCGCATTTCATTTCTATGCTTCGTGATAAAATGTAATATTCATTGTGGAGTGTTATGTATACCTCGTATTCACTTCAAAAGAATGTAAATACGACACTTCCGTGCTAGGAAATAGCGTTTGCAGATGTCTACGTATCGTAGCAATAGAGTTCTGATGCTTCTCAAAACGCGATATCGCATCTCATTTCTATGTTTCATGATAGGATATAATATCCATTCCGAAGTGTCATGTATACCTCGTATTCACATCAAATGAATGTAAATGCGACACTTCCTTGCTAGGAAGTAGCGTTTGCAGATGTCTACGTATCGAAGCAATAGAGATCTGATGCTTCTTAAAACCCGATATCGCATCTCATTTCCATGTTTCATGATAAGATCCATTATTCATTGCGAAGTGCCACTTATACCTCATATTCACATCAAATGAATGTAAATGCGACACTTCCTTGCTAGGAAATAGCGTTTGCAGATGTCTACGTATCGAGGCAATAGTGCTCTAATGCTTCTTCAAACGCGATATCGCATCTCATTTCTATGTTTCATGATAAGATCTATTATTCATTGCGAATTGTCACTTATACCTCGCATACACTTCAAATGAATGTAAATGCGACACTTCCTTGCTAGGAAACAGCGTTTGCAGATGTCTATGTATCGACGCAATAGAGCTCAAATGCTTCTTAAAACACGTTATCGCATCTCATTTCTATGTTTCAAGATATGATCTATTATTCATTGCGAAGTGTCACTTATACCTCGTACTCTCTTCAAATGATTGTAAATGTGACACTTCCTTGCTAGGAAATAGCGTTTGCAGATGTCTACGTATCGTGGCATTAGATTTCTAATTCTTCACAAAACGCGAAATCGCTTCTCATTTCTATGTTTCATCAAAAGATATAATATTCATTACGAAGTGTCATGTATACCTCGTATTCACTAGAAGAGAATGTAAATGCGACACTTCCTTGTTAGGAAATAGCGTTTGTAAATGTCTCCGTATCGAAGCAATGGTGTTCTAATGCTTCTCAAAATGAGATGTCGCATCACATTTCTGTGTTACATGATTACATATAATATTCACTGTGCAGTGTTATGTATACCTCGTATTCACATCAGAAGAATATAAATGCGACACTTCCTTGCTAGGAAATAGCGTTTGCAGATGTCTACGTATCGAAACAATAGAATTCTAATGCTTCTTAAGTCGTCATATCGCATCTCGTTTCCATGATTCATGATGAGATATAATATTCATTGCGAACTGTCATGTATACCTCGCATACACTTCAAATGAATGTGAATGCGACATTTCCTTGCTAGGAAATAGTGTTTGCAGATATCTACGTATCGAAGCAATAGAGTTCTACAGCTTCTTAAATCGCGATATCGCGTCTCAGTTCTATGTCTCATGATAAGATATAATATTCATTGCGAAGTGTTATGTATTCCTCGTCTGCACTTCAAATGAATGTAAATGCGACACTTCCTTGCTAGGAAACAGCGTTAGTAGAAGTCTACGTATCGAACCAATGGATTTCTAATGCCTCTTAAATCGCCATATCGCATCTCATTTCTATGTTTCATGATAAGATATAATATTCATTGTTTAGTGTTATGTACATCTCGTCTATACTTCAAATGAATGTAAATGCGACACTTCCTTGCTAGGAAATAGCGTTGGTAGATGTCTACGAATCGAAGCAATAGATATCTGATGCTTCTTAAAACGCGATATCGCATGCCTTTCCTATGTTTCATGATAATATATAATATTCATTGCGAAGCGCCATGTATACCTTGCATACACTTCAATTGAATGTAAATGCGACACTTCCTTGCTAGGAAGTAGCGTTTGCAGAAGTCTACGTATCGTAGAAACAGAGATCTAATGCTTCTTAAAACGCGATATCGCATGTCATTTCTATGTTTCATGATAATATATAATATTCATTGCGAAGTGCCATGTATACCTCGCATACACTTCAACTGAATGTACATGCAACACTTCCTTGCTAGGAAATAGCGATTGCAGATGTCTACATATCGAAGCAATAGATTTCTAATGCTTCTTAAATCGCCATATTACATCTCATTTCTATCTTTCATGGAAAGATATAATATTCATTGTGAAGTGTTATGTATACCTCGAATTCACTTCAAAAGAATGTAATCGCTACACTTCCTTGCCAGGAAGTAGCGTTTGCAGATGTCTACGTATCGAAGCAATAGAGTTCTAATGCTTCTTAAATCGTCATATTACATCTCATTTCTATGTTTCATGATAAGATATAATATTCATTGCGAAGTGTCATGTATACCTCGTATTCGTTTCAAAAGAATGTAACTGCGACACTTCCTTGCTTGGAAGTAGCGTTTGCAGATGTCTACGTATCGAAGCAATAGAATCCTAATGCTTCTTAAATCGTCATATCACACCTCATTTCTATGTTTCATGATAAGATATAATATTCATTGCGAAGTGCCATATATACCTCGCATACACTTCAATTGAATGTAAATGCGACACATCCTTGCTAGGAAATAGCGTTTGCAGAAGTCTACGTATCGTAGAAGCAGGGTTCTAATGCTTCTTAAAACGCGATATCGCATGTCATTTCTATGTTTCATGATAATATATAATATTCATTGCGAAGTGCCATGTATATCTCGCATACACTTCTATTGAATGTACATGCAACACTTCCTTGCTAGGAAATAGCGTTTGCAGATGTCTACGTATCGAAGCAATAGAGTTCTAACGCTTCTTAAATCGCCATATTACATCTCATTTCTATGTTTCATGGAAAGATATAATATTCATTGTGAAGTGTTATGTATACCTCGTATTCACTTAAAATGAATGCAAATGCGACACTTCCTTGCTAGGAAATAGCGTTTGCAGATGTCTACGTATCGAAGCAATAGTGTTCTAATGCTTCTTAAATCGCCATATTACATCTTATTCCTATGTTTCATGGAAAGGTATAATATTCATTGTGAAGTGTTATGTATACCTCGCATACACTTCAATTGAATGTACATGCAACACTTCCTTGCTAGGAAATAGCGATTGCAGATGTCTACGTATCGAAGCAATAGATATCAGATGCTTCATAAATCGCCATATCACATCTCATTTCTATGTTTCATGATAAGATATAATAATCATTGCGAAGTGCCATGTATACCTCGTATTCCTTTCAAAGGAATGTAAGTGCAACACTTCCTTGCTAGGAAATAGCGTTTGCAGATATCTAGGTATCGCAGCAATAGTGTTCCAATGCTTCTTAAATCGCCATATTACATCTCATCTTTATGTTTCATGATAAGGTATAATATTCATTGCGAAGTATCATGTATACCTCGTATTCCTTTCAAAAGAATGTAAATGCGACACTTCCTTGCTAGGAAGTAGCGTTTGCAGATGTCTACGTATCGAACCAATAGATTTCTAATGCTTCTTAAATCGCCATATCGCATGTCATTTCTATGTTTCATGAGAAGATATAATATTCATTGCGAAGTGTCATGTATACATCGTATTACTTTCAAAGGAATGTAAATGCGACACATCCTTGCTATGAAATAGCGTTGACAGATGTCTACGTATCGAAGCAATGGAATTCTAGTGCATCTTAAAACGCGATATTCGCATCTCAATTCTGTGTCTCATGATAAGATATAATATTCATTCCGAAGTGTTATGTATTCCTCGTCTACACTTCAAATGAATGTTAATGCGACAGATCCTTGCTAGGACATGGCGATGACAGATGTCTACGTATCGAAGCAACAGAGTTCTAATGCTTCCCAAAACGTGATATCGCATCTCCTTTCTATGTTTCGTGATAAGGTATAATATTCATGGTGGTGTGTCATGTCTACTTCGTATTCACCTCAAATGTCTGTAAATGCGACTCTTCCTTGCTAGGAAATAGCGTTTGCACATGTCTACGTATCGAAGCAATTGAGTTCTAGTGCATCTTAAAACGCGATATCGCATCTCATTTCTATGTCTCATGATAAGATATAATATTCATTCCGAAGTGTTATGTATTCCACGTCTGCACTTCAAATGAACGTAAATGCGACACTTCCTTGCTAGGAAATAGCGTTTGCAGATGTCTACTTATCGAAGCAATAGATATCAGATGCTTCATATCACATCGCCATATCACATCTCATTTCTATGTTTCATGATAAGATATAATATTCATTGCGAAGTGCCATGTATACCTCGCATACACTTCAATTGAATGTACATGCAACTCTTTCTTGCTAGGAAATAGCGTTTGCAGATGTCTACGTATCGAAGCAATAGAATTCTAATGCTTCTTAAATCGTCATGTCGCATCTCATTTCTATGTTTCATGATTAGATATAATATTCATTGCGAAGTGTCATGTATACCTCGTATTCCTCTCAAAAGAATGTGAATGCGACACTTCCTTGCTTGGAAGTAGCGTTTGCAGATGACTACGTATCGAAACAATAGAGTTCTAATGCTTCTTAAATCGCCATATTACATCTCATTTCTATGTTTCATGATAAGATATAATATTCACTGCGAAGTATCATGTATACCTCGTATTCCTTTCAAAAGCATGCAAACGCGACACTTCCTTGCCAGGAAATAGCGTTTGTAGATGTCTACGTATCGTAGTAATAGTATTCTAATGCTTCTCAAAACGCGATATCGCTTCTCATTTCTATGTTTCATGATAGTATATAATATTCATTGCGAAGTGCCATGTGTACCTCGCATACACCTAAAATGAATGCAAATGCGACACTTCCTTGCTAGGAAATAGCGTTTGCAGATGTCTACTTATCGAAGCAATAGATATCTGACGCTTCATAAATCGCCATATCAGGTCTCATTTCTATGTTTCATGAGAAGATATAATATTCGTTGTGCAGTGTTATGTGTATCTCGTCTATACTTCAAATGAACGTAAATGCGACACTTCCTTGCTAGGAAATAGCGTTTGCAGATGTCTACGTATCGAAGCATTAGAGTTCTAATGCTTCTCAAAACGCGATATCGCTACTCATTGCTATGTTCTATGATAATATGTAATATTCATTGTGGAGCGTTATGTACACCTCGTATTCACTTCAAAAGAATGTAAATGCGACACTTCCTTGCTAAGAAATAGCGTTTGCAGATGTCTACGTATCGTAGCAATAGAGTTCTAATGCTTCTTAAAACGCGATATCGTATCTCATGTCTATGTTTCTTGATAAGATATGATATTGACTTTGGAGTATTATGTATCCCTCGTATTCGCTTCAAAAACAATGTAAATGCGACACGTCCTTGCTAGGAAATAGCGTTTGCAGATGTCTACGTACCGAAGCAATAGAGTTCCAATTCTTCTTATATCGCCATATCGCATCTCATTCCTATGTTTCATGATAAGATATAATATTCATTGCGATGTATCATGTATACCTCGCATACACTTCAAATGAATGTAATTGCGACAATTCCTTGCTTGGAAATAACGCTTGCAGATGTCTGTGTATCGTAGCAATAGAGTCCTAATGCTTCTCAAAACGGGATATCGCATCTCCTTTCTATGTTTCATGATGAGATATAATATTGATTGCGAAATGTTATGTATACCTCGCATACACTTCAAGTGTATGTAAATGCGACACTTCCTTGCTAGAAAATAGTGTATGCAAATATCTACGTATCGTAGCAAGAGAGTTCTAATGCTTCTTAAAAAGGCGATATCGCATCTCATTCCTATGTTTCATGATAAGATTTGATATTCATTGTGGAGTGATATGTACACATCGTTTTCAATTCAAAAGAATGTAAATGCGACACTTCCTTGCTAGGGAATAGCGTTTCCAGATATCTACGTATCGAGGCAATAGAGTTCTAATGCTTCTTGAAACGGGATATCGCATCTCATTTCTATGTTTCATGATAAGGTATAATATTCATTGCGAAGTGTCATGCACACCTCGTACTCACATCAATAGAATGTTACTGCGACACTTCCTTGCTAGGAAGTAGCGTTTCCAGATGCCTAGGTATCGAAGCAGTATAGTTCTAATGCTTCCTCAAACGGGATATCGCATCTCATTTCTATGTTTCATGATGAGATATAATATTCATTGCGATGTGCTTTGTATACCTCGCATACACTTCCAATGAATGTAAATGCGACACTTCCTTCCTTGGAAATAGCGTTTGCAGATGTCTACGTATCGTAGGAGTAGAGTACTAATGCTTCTTAAAACGCAATATCGCATCACATATCTATGTTTCATGATAAGATGAAATATTCAGTGC
This sequence comes from Xylocopa sonorina, assembly GCF_050948175.1. NCBI lineage: Eukaryota > Metazoa > Arthropoda > Insecta > Hymenoptera > Apidae > Xylocopa > Xylocopa sonorina. Next base: position 232,950 of record NW_027490270.1, on the reverse strand, counting down.
GATGTGTCACGTATACCTCGCAAACATTTCCAATGAATGTAAATGCGACACTTCCTTGCTAGGAAATAGCATTTGCAGATGTGTATGTATCGAAGCAATATAGTTCTAATGCTTCTTCAAACGAGATATCGCATCTCATTTCTATGTTTCATGATGAGATATAATATTCTTTGCGAAGTGTTATGTATACCTCGCATACACTTCAAGTGTATGAAAATGCGACACTTCCTTGCTAGGAAATAGCGTATGCAGATGTCTACATATCGTAGCACTAGAGTTCTAATGCTTCTTAAAACGCGATATCGCATCTCATTTCTATGTTTCAGGATAAGATTTGATATTCATTGTGGAGTGATATGTACACATCGTATTCACCTCAAAAGAATGTAAATGCGACACTTCCTACCTAGGAAATAGCGTTTGCAGATGTGTATGTATCGAAGCAATATAGTTCTAATGCTTCTTCAAACGAGATATCGCATCTCATTTCTATGTTTCATTATAAGATATAATATTCATTGCGAAGTGTTATGTATTCCTTGTGTACACTTCAAATGAATGTAAAAGCAACACTTCGTTTCTAGGAAATTACGTTTCCAGATGAATACGTATCGATGCAATAGTGTTCTAATGCTCTTAAATCGCGATATCACATCTCATTTCTATGTTTCGGGATAAGATATAATATTCACTGCGAAGTGTCATGTATAGCACGTATTCACTTCAAAAGAATGTAAATGCGACACTTCCTTGATAGGAAATAGCGTCTCCAGATATCTACGTATCGTAGCAATAGAGTTCTAATGCTTCCTAAAGAGCGATATCGCGTCCCATTCCAATGTTTCATGATAAGATATAATATTCATTGCGGAATGTCATGTATGCCTCGTATTCACTTTAAAAGAATGTAAATGCGACACATCCTTGCTAGGAAATGGCGTTTGCAGCTGTCTACGTATCGTAGCAATAGAGTTCTGACTCTTCTTAAAAGGCGATATGGTATCCCATTTCTACGTTTCATGATAAGATATAACATTCATAGCGAAGTGTCATGAATACCTCGTATTCACTTCAAAAAGATGTAAATGCGACACTTCCATCCTAGGAAATAGAGTTTGCAGATGCCTAAGTATCGTAGCAATAGAGTTCTAATGCTTCTTAAAACGAGATGTCGCCTTTGATTTCTATGTTTCGTGATAAGATATAATATTCATTGTGGAGTGTTATGTATACCTCGTATTCACTTAGAAAGAATGTAAATGCGACACTTCCTTGCTAGGAAATATTGTTTGCAGATGTCTTCGTATCGTAGCAATAGAGTTCTAATGCTTCCTAAAACGCCATATCGCATCTCACTTCTATGTTTCATGATAAGATATAATATTCATTGCGAAGTATCATGTATACCTCGTATTCACTTCAAAAGAATGTAAATGCGACACTTACATGCTAGGAAATAGCTTTTGCAGATGTCTACGTATCGAAGTAATAGGGTTCTAATGCTTCTTAAAACGAGATATCGCATTTCATTTCTATGATTCGTGATAAGATATAGTATTCATTTTGGAGTGTTATGTATACCTCGCATTCACTTCAAAAGAATGTAAATGCGACACATCGTTGCTAGGAAATATTGTTTGCAGATGTCTACGTATCGTAGCAATAGGGTTCTAATGCATCTTCAAACGCGATATCGAATCTCACTTCTATGTTTCATGATAAGATATAATATTCATTGCGAAGTGTTATGTATACCTCGTATTCACTCCAAAAGTATGTAAGTGCGACACTTCCTTGCTAGGAAATATAGTTTGCAGATGTCTACGTATCGTAGCAATAGAGTTCTAATGCTTCTTAAAACGAGAAGTCGTAGTTCATTTCTATGTTTCGTAATAAGATATAATATTCATTGTGTAATGTTTTGTATACCTCGTATTCACTTCAGTGGAATGTAAGTGCGACATTTCCTTGCTAGGAAATAGAGTTTGCAGATGTCTACGTATATTAGCAATACAGTTCTAATGCTTCTCAAAACGCGATATAGCACCTCATTCCTATGTTTCATGATAAGATATAATATTCATTGCGAAGTGTCATGTATATCTCGTGTTCACTTCAAAAGATTGTAAATGCGACACTTCCATGCTGGGAAATAGCGTTTGCAGATGTCTACGTATCGTCGCAATAGAGTTCTTATGATTCCTAAAACGCGATATCGCATCTCACATCTATGTTTCATGACAAGATATAATATTCATTGCGAAGTGTCATGTATACCTCGTATTCACTTCAAAAGAATGTAAATGCTACACTTCCATGCTAGGAAATAGCGTTTGTAGATGTCTAGGTATCGTAGCAATAGAGTTCTAATGCTTCTTAAAACGAGATGTCGAATTTCATTTCTATGATTCGTGATAAGATATAGTATTCATTTTGGAGTGGTATGTATACCTCGTATTCACTTCAAAAGAATGTAAATGCGAAACTTCGTTGCTAGGAAATATTGTTTGCAGATGTCTACGTATCGTAGCAACAGGGTTCTAATGCATCTTCAAACGCGATATCGCATCTCACTTCTATGTTTCAAGATGAGATATAATATTCATTACGAAGTGTCATGTATACCTCGTATTCACTTCAAAAGAAAGTAAATGCGACACTTCCCTGCTAGGAAGTAGAGTTTGCAGATGTTTACGTATCGTAGCAATAGAGTTCTAATGCTTTTTAAAACGCGATATCGTTATCTCACTTCTATGTTTCATGATAAGATATAACATTCACTGCGAAGTGTCATGAATACCTCGTATTCACTTCAAAAAAATGTAAATGCGACACTTCCATCCTAGGAAATAGCGTTTGCAGATGTCTAAGTATCGTAGCAATAGAGTTCTAATGCTTCTTAAAACGAGATGTCGCCCTTGATTTCTACGTTTCGTGATAAGATATAATATTCATTGTGGAGTGTTATGTATACCTCGTATTCACTTAAAAAGAATGTAAATGCGACACTTCGTTGCTAGGAAATATTGTTTGCAGATGTCTTCGTATCGTAGCAATGGAATTCTAATGCTTCCTAAAACGCCATATCGCATCTCACTTCTACGTTTCATGATAAGATATAATATTCATTGCGAAGTGTCATGTATACCTCGTATTCACTTCAAAAGAATGTAAATGCGACACTTACATGCTAGGAAATAGCTTTTGCAGATGACTACGTATCGAAGCAATAGGGTTCTAATGCTTCTTAAAACGAGATGTCGCATTTCATTTCTATGATTCGTGATAAGATATAGTATTCATTTTGGAGTGTTATGTATACCTCGTATTCACTTCAAAAGAATGTAAATGCGACACTTCGTTGCTAGGAAATATTGTTTGCAGATGTCTACGTATCGTAGCAATAGGGTTCTAATGCATCTTCAAACGCGATATCGCATCTCACTTCTATGTTTCATGATAAGATATAATATTCATTGCGAAGTGTTATGTATACCTCGTATTCACTCCAAAAGTATGTAAGTGCGAGACTTCCTTGCTAGGAAATATTGTTTGCAGATGTCTACGTATCGTAGCAATAGAGTTCTAATGCTTCTTAAAACGAGAAGTCGTAGTTCATTTCTATGTTTCGTAATAAGATATAATATTCATTGTGTAATGTTATGCATACCTCGTATTCACTTCAATGGAATGTAAGTGCGACATTTCCTTGCTAGGAAATAGAGTTTGCAGATGTCTACGTATATTAGCAATACAGTTCTAATGCTTCTCAAAACGCGATATGGCACCTCATTCCTATGTTTCATGATAAGATATAATATTCATTGCGAAGTGTCATGTATATCTCGTATTCACTTCAAAAGAATGTAAATGCGACACTTCCATGCTAGGAAATAGCGTTTGCAGATGTCTACGTATCGCCGCAATAGAGTTCTAATGATTCCGAAAACGCGACATCGCATCTCACATCTATGTTTCATGATAAGATATAATATTCATTGCGAGGTGTCATGTATACCTCGTATTCACTTCAAAAGATTGTAAATGCTACACTTCCACGCTAGGAAATAGCGTTTGCAGATGTCTACGTATCGTCGCAATAGAGTTCTAATGATTCCTAAAACGCGATATCGCATCTCACTTCTATGTTCCATGATAAGATATAATATTCATTGCGAAGTGTCGTTGTATACCTCGTATTCACTTCAAAAGAATGTAAATGCTACACTTCCATGCTAGGAAATAGCGTTTGCAGATGTCTACGTATCGTAGCAATAGAGTTCTAATGCTTCTTAAAACAAGATGTCGCATCTCACTTCTATGTTTCATGATAAAATATAACATTCATTGCGAAGTGTCGTTGTATACCTCGTATTCACTTCAAAAGAATGTAAATGCTACACTTCCATGCTAGGAAATAGCGTTTGCAGATGTCTACGTATCGTAGCAATAGAGTTCTAATGCTTCTTAAAACGAGATGTCGCCTTTGATTTCAATGTTTCGTGATAAGATATAATATTCATTGTGGAGTGTTATGTATACCTCGTATTCACTTCAAAAGAATGTAAATGCGAAACTTCGTTGCTAGGAAATATTGTTTGCAGATGTCTAAGTATCGTAACAATAGGGTTGTAATGCATCTTCAAACGCGATATCGCATCTCACTTCTATGTTTCAAGATGAGATATAATATTCGTTACGAAGTGTCATGTATACCTCGTATTCACTTCAAAAGAAAGTAAATGCGACACTTTCCTGCTAGGAAGTAGAGTTCGCAGATGTCTACCTATCGTAGCAATAGAGTTCTAATGCTTTTTAAAACGCGATATCGTTATCTCACTTCTATGTTTCATGATAAGATATAACATTCATTGCGAAGTGTCATGAATACCTCGTATTCACTTCAAAAAAATGTAAATGCGACACTTCCATCCTAGGAAATAGCGTTTGCAGATGTCTAAGTATCGTAGCAATAGAGTTCTAATGCTTCTTAAAACGAGATGTCGCCCTTGATTTCTACGTTTCGTGATAAGATATAATATTCATTGTGGAGTGTTATGTATACCTCGTATTCACTTAAAAAGAATGTAAATGCGACACTTCGTTGCTAGGAAATATTGTTTGCAGATGTCTACGTATCGTAGCAATAGGGTTCTAATGCATCTTCAAACGCGATATCGCATCTCACTTCTATGTTTCATGATAAGATATAATATTCATTGCGAAGTGTTATGTATACCTCGTATTCACTCCAAAAGTATGTAAGTGCGACACTTCCTTGCTAGGAAATATTGATTGCAGATGTCTACGTATCGTAGCAATAGTGTTCTAATGCTTCTTAAAACGAGAAGTCGTAGTTCATTTCTATGTTTCGTAATAAGATATAATATTCATTGTGTAATGTTATGCATACCTCGTATTCACTTCAATGGAATGTAAGTGCGACATTTCCTTGCTAGGAAACAGAGTTTGCAGATGTCTACGTATATTAGCAATACAGTTCTAATGCTTCTCAAAACGCGATATAGCACCTCATTCCTATGTTTCATGATAAGACATAATATTCATTGCGAAGTGTCATGTATATCTCGTATTCACTTCAAAAAAATGTAAATGCGACACTTCCATCCTAGGAAATAGCGTTTGCAGATGTCTGAGTATCGTAGCAATAGAGTTCTAATGCTTCTTAAAACGAGATGTCGCCTTTGATTTCTATGTTTCATGATAGGATATAATATTCATTGCGAAGTGTCATGTATACCTCGTATTCACTTCAAAAGAATGTAAATGCGACACTTACATGCTAGGAAATAGCGTTTGCAGATGTCTACGTATCGCAGCAATAGGGTTCTAATGCTTCTTAAAACGAGATGTCGCATTTCATTTCTATGATTCGTGATAAGGTATAGTATTCATTTTGGAGTGTTATGTATACCTCGTATTCACTTCAAAAGAATGTAAATACGACACAGCGTTGCTAGGAAATACTGTTTGCAGATGTCTACGTATCGTAGCAATAGGGTTCTAATGCATCTTCAAACGCGATATCGCATCTCACTTCTATGTTTCATGATAAGATATAATATTCATTGTGAAGTGTTATGTATACCTCGTATTCACTCCAAAAGTATGTAAGTGCGACACTTCCTTGCTAGGAAATATTGTTTGCAGATGTCTACGTATCGTAGCAATAGAGTTCTAATGCTTCTTAAAACGAGAAGTCGTAGTTCATTTCTATGTTTCGTAATAAGATATAATATTCATTGTGTAATGTTTTGTATACCTCGTATTCACTTCAATGGAATGTAAGTGCGACATTTCCTTGCTAGGAAATATTGTTTGCAGATGTCTTCGTATCGTAGCAATAGAGTTCTAATGCTTCCTAAAACGCCATATCGCATCTCACATCTATGTTTCATGATAGGATATAATATTCATTGCGAAGTGTCATGTATACCTCGTATTCACTTCAAGAGAATGTAAATGCGACACTTACATGCTAGGAAATAGCGTTTGCAGATATCTACGTATCGCAGCAATAGGGTTCTAATGCTTCTTAAAACGAGATGTCGCATTTCATTTCTATGATTCGTGATAAGATATAGTATTCATTTTGGAGTGTTATGTATACCTCGTATTCACTTAAAAAGAATGTAAATGCGACACTTCCTTGCTAGGAAATATTGTTTGCAGATGTCTTCGTATCGTAGCAATAGATTTCTAATGCTTCTTAAAACGAGAAGTCGTAGTTCATTTCTATGTTTCGTAATAAGATATAATATTCATTGTGTAATGTTTTGTATACCTCGTATTCACTTCAATGGAATGTAAGTGCGACATTTCCTTGCTAGGAAATAGAGTTTGCAGATGTCGACGTATATTAGCAATACAGTTCTAATGCTTCTCAAAACGCGATATAGCACCTCATTCCTATGTTTCATGATAAGATATAATATTCATTGCGAAGTGTCATGTATATTTCGTATTCACTTCAAAAGAATGTAAATGCGACACTTCCATGCTAGGAAATAGCGTTTGCAGATGTCTACGTATCGTCGCAATAGAGTTCTAATGATTCCTAAAACGCGATATCGCATCTCACATCTATGTTTCATGATAAGATATAATATTCATTGCGAAGTGTCATGTATACCTCGTATTCACTTCAAATGAATGTAAATGCTACACTTCCATGCTAGGAAATAGCGTTTGTAGATGTCTACGTATCGTAGCAATAGAGTTCTAATGCTTCTTAAAACGAGATGTCGCATTTCATTTCTATGATTCGTGATAAGATATAGTATTCATTTTGGAGTGTTATGTATACCTCGTATTCACTTCAAAGGAATGTAAATGCGAAACTTCGTTGCTAGGAAATATTGTTTGTAGATGTCTACGTATCGTAGCAATAGGGTTCTAATACATCTTCAAACGCGATATCGCATCTCACTTCTATGTTTCAAGATGAGATATAATATTCATTACGAAGTGTCATGTATACCTCGTATTCACTTCAAAAGAATGTAAATGCGACACTTACATGCTAGGAAATAGCTTTTGCAGATGTCTACGTATCGAAGTAATAGGGTTCTAATGCTTCTTAAAACGAGATGTCGCATTTCATTTCTATGATTCGTGATAAGATATAGTATTCATTTTGGAGTGTTATGTATACCTCGTATTCTCTTCAAAAGAATGTAAATGCGACACTTCCTTGCTAGGGAATTGCGTTTGCAGATGTCTACGTATCGTCGCAATAGAGTTCTAATGATTCCTAAAACGCGATATCGCATCTCACATCTATGTTTCATGATAAGATATAATATTCATTGCGAAGTGTCATGTATACCTCGTATTCACTTCAAAAGAATGTAAATGCGACACTTCCTTGCTAGGAAGTAGCGTTTGCAGATGTCTACGTATCGAAGCAATAGACTTCTAATGCTTCTTAAATCGTCATATCGCATCTCATTTCTATGTTTCATGATAAGATATAATATTCATTGTGGAATGTTATGTATACCTCGTATTCACTTCAAAAGAATGTAAATGCCGCACTCCCTTGCTAGGAAATAGCGTTTGCAGATATCTACGTATCGAAGCAATAGCTTTCTAGTGCTTCTTAAATCGTCATATCGCATCTCATATCTACGTTTAATGAAAAGATATAATATTCTTTGCGAAGTGTCATGTATACATCGTATTCCTGTCAAAAGAATGTAAATGCGACACTTCCTTGCTAGGAAGTAGCGTTTGCAGTTGTCTACGTACCGAAGCAATAGGGATCTAATACTTCTTATATCGCCATATCGCTTATCATTAACATGTTTAATGATAATATATAATATTCACTGCGAAGTATCATGTATACCTTGCATACACTTCAAATGAATGTAAATGCGACACTTCCTTGCTAGGAAATAGCGTTTGCAGATGTCTACGTATCGAAGCATTAGAGTTCTAATGCTTCTCAAAACGTGATATCGCTACTTATTACTATGTTTCACGATAATATATAATATTCATTGTGGAGTGTTATGTATACCTCGTATTCACTTCAAAAGAATGTAAATGCGACTCTTCCTTGCCAGGAAATAGCGTTTGCAGATGCCTACGTATCGAAGCAATAGATTTCTAAAACTTGCTAATTCGCGATATCGCATCTCATATCTATGTTTCAAGATAAGATATAATATTCATTGTGCAGTGCTATGTATATATCGTCTATACTTCAAATGAATGTAAATGCCACACTTCCTTGCTAGGAAATAGCGTTTGCAGATGTCTACGTATCGAAGCAATAGGGATCTAATGCTTCTTATACCGCCATATCGTTTATCATTTCTATGTTTAATGATAATATATAATAATCATTGCGAAGTGTCACGTATACCTCGCATACACTTCAAATGAATGTGACGGCGACAGTTCCTTACTAGGAAATAGCGTTTGCAGATGTCTACGTATCGAAGCAATAGAGTTCTAATGGTCCTTAGAACGAGATGTTGCATCTTATTTCTATGATTCATGATATGGTATAATATTCATTGCGAAGTGTTATGTATTCCTGGCCTAGGCTTCAAATAAATGAAAGTGCAACACTTCCTTCCTAGGAAAAAGCGTTTGCAGATATCCACGTATCGTAGCAGTAGAGTTCTAATTCTTCTTAAAACGAAATGTCGCTTTTCATTTCTATGATTCGTGATGAGATATAATATTCATTGGGGAGTGTTATGTATACCTCGTATTCAATTCAAAAGAATGTAAATGCGACACTTCCTTGCTAGGAAATAGCGTTTGCAGATGTCTACGTATCGAAGCAATAGAGTTCTAATGCTTCTTAAATCGTCATATCGCATCTCATTTCTATGTTTCATGATAAGATATAATATTCATTGTGCAGTGTTATGTATACCTCGTATTCACTCCAAAAGAATGTAAATGCGACTCTTCCTTGCTAGGAAGTAGCGTTTGCAGATGTCTACGTAACGAAGCAATAGAGTTCTAATGCTTCTTAAATTGTCATATCGCATATCATTTCTATGTTTCATGATAAGATATAATATTCATTGCGAAGTGTCATGTATACCTCGTATTCCTTTCAAAAGAATGTAAATGCGACACTTCCTTGCTAAGAAGTAGCGTTTGTAGATATCTACGTATCGAACCAATAGATTTCTAATGCTTCTTAAATCGCCATATCGCATCTTATTTCTATGTTTCATGATAAGATATAATATTCATTGTGCAGTGCTATGTATATCTCGTCTATACTTCAAATGAATGTAAATGCGACACTTCCTTGCTAGGAAATAGCGTTTGCAGATGTCTACGTATCGAAGCAATAGTGTTTTAATGCTTCTTAAATCGCCATATTGCATCTCATTTCTATGTTTCATGATAAGATATAATATTCATTGTGCAGTGTTATGTATACCTCGTATTCACTCCAAAAGAATGTAAATGCGACTCTTCCTTGCTAGGAAGTAGCGTTTGCAGATGTCTGCGTAACGAAGCGATAGAGTTCTAATGCTTCCTAAATTGTCATATCGCATCTCATTTCTATGATTCATGATAAGATATAATATTCATCGCGAAGTGTCATGTATACCACGTATTCCTTTCAAAAGAATGTAAGTGCGACTCTTCCTTGCTAGGAAGTAGCGTTTGCAGATGTCTACGTAACGAAGCAATAGAGTTCTAATGCTTCTTAAATTGTCATATCGCATCTCATTTCTATGTTTCATGATAAGATAAAATATTCACTGCGATGTGTCATGTATACCACGTATTCCTTTCAAAAGAATGTAAATGCGACTCTTCCTTGCAAGGAAGTAGCGTTTGCAGATGTCTACGTATCGAAGCAATAGAGTTCTAATGCTTCTTAAATCGTCATATCGCATCTCATTTCTATGTTTCATGATAAGATATAATATTCATTGTGGAGTGTTATGTATACCTCGTATTCACTTCAAAAGAATGTAAATGCCGCACTCCCTTGCTAGGAAATAGCGTTTGCAGATATCTACGTATCGGAGCAATAGCTTTCTAGTGCTTCTTAAATCGTCATATCGCATCTCATATCTACGTTTAATGAAAAGATATAATATTCTTTGCGAAGTGTCATGTATACATCGTATTCCTGTCAAAAGAATGTAAATGCGACACTTCCTTGCTAGGAAGTAGCGTTTGCAGTTGTCTACGTACCGAAGCAATAGGGATCTAATGCTTCTTATATCGCCATATCGCTTATCATTAATATGTTTAATGATAATATATAATATTCACTGCGAAGTATCATGTATACCTCGCATACACTTCAAATGAATGTAAATGCGACACTTCCTTGCTAGGAAATAGCGTTTGCAGATGTCTACGTATCGAAGCAATAGAGTTCTAATGCTTCTTAAATCGTCATATCGCATCTCATTTCTATGTTTCATGATAAGATATAATATTCATTGTGCAGTGTTATGTATACCTCGTATTCACTCCAAAAGAATGTAAATGCGACTCTTCCTTGCTAGGAAGTAGCGTTTGCAGATGTCTACGTAACGAAGCAATAGAGTTCTAATGCTTCTTAAATTGTCATATCGCATATCATTTCTATGTTTCATGATAAGATATAATATTCATTGCGAAGTGTCATGTATACCTCGTATTCCTTTCAAAAGAATGTAAATGCGACACTTCCTTGCTAAGAAGTAGCGTTTGTAGATATCTACGTATCGAACCAATAGATTTCTAATGCTTCTTAAATCGCCATATCGCATCTTATTTCTATGTTTCATGATAAGATATAATATTCATTGTGCAGTGCTATGTATATCTCGTCTATACTTCAAATGAATGTAAATGCGACACTTCCTTGCTAGGAAGTAGCGTTTGCAGATGTCTGCGTAACGAAGCGATAGAGTTCTAATGCTTCCTAAATTGTCATATCGCATCTCATTTCTATGATTCATGATAAGATATAATATTCATCGCGAAGTGTCATGTATACCACGTATTCCTTTCAAAAGAATGTAAGTGCGACTCTTCCTTGCTAGGATGTAGCGTTTGCAGATGTCTACGTAACGAAGCAATAGAGTTCTAATGCTTCTTAAATTGTCATATCGCATCTCATTTCTATGTTTCATGATAAGATAAAATATTCACTGCGAAGTGTCATGTATACCACGTATTCCTTTCAAAAGAATGTAAATGCGACTCTTCCTTGCAAGGAAGTAGCGTTTGCAGATGGCTACGTAACGAAGCAATAGAGTTCTAATGCTTCTTAAATTGTCATATCGCATCTCATTTCTATGTTTCATGATAAGATATAATATTCATTGTGGAGTGTTATGTATACCTCGTATTCAATTCAAAACAATGTAAACGCGACACTTCCTTGCCAGGAAATAGCGTTTGCAGATGTCTACGTATCGAAGCAATAGATTTCTGAAGCTTGCTAATTCGCGATATCGCATCTCACATCTATGTTTCATAATAACATATAATATTCATTGCGAAGTGTCACGTATACCTCGCATACACTTCAAGTGAATGTGAATGCGACAGTTCCTTGCTAGGAAATAGCGTTTGCAGATGTCTACGTATCAAAGCAATAGTGTTCTAATGCTTCTTAAATCGCCATATTGCATCTCATTTCTATGTTTCATGATAAGATATAATATTCATTGTGCAGTGATATGAATACCTCGTATTCACTTCAAAAGAATGTAAATGCGACACTTCCTTGCTAGGAAGTAGCGTTTGCAGATGTCTACGTATCGTAGCAATAGAGTTCTAATTCTTCTTAAAACGAGATGTCGCTTTTCATTTCTATGTTTCGTGATGAGATATAATATTCATTGGGGAGTGTTATGTATACCTCGTATTCACTTCAAAAGAATGTAAATGCGACACTTCCTTGCTAGGAAGTAGCGTTTGCAGATGTCTACGTATCGAAGCAATAGAGTTCTAATGCTTCTTAAATCGTCATATCGCATCTCATTTCTATGTTTCATGATAAGATATAATATTCATTGTGGAGTGTTATGTATACCTCGTATTCACTTCAAAAGAATGTAAATGCCGCACTCCCTTGCTAGGAAATAGCGTTTGCAGATATCTACGTATCGGAGCAATAGCTTTCTAGTGCTTCTTAAATCGTCATATCGCATCTCATATCTACGTTTAATGAAAAGATATAATATTCTTTGCGAAGTGTCATGTATACATCGTATTCCTGTCAAAAGAATGTAAATGCGACACTTCCTTGCTAGGAAGTAGCGTTTGCAGTTGTCTACGTACCGAAGCAATAGGGATCTAATGCTTCTTATATCGCCATATCGCTTATCATTAATATGTTTAATGATAATATATAATATTCACTGCGAAGTATCATGTATACCTCGCATACACTTCAAATGAATGTAAATGCGACACTTCCTTGCTAGGAAATAGCGTTTGCAGATGTCTACGTATCGAAGCATTAGAGTTCTAATGCTTCTCAAAACGTGATATCGCTACTTATTACTATGTTTCACGATAATATATAATATTCAATGTGGAGTATTATGTATACCTCGTATTCACTTCAAAAGAATGTAAATGCGACACTTCCTTGCCAGGAAATAGCGTTTGCAGATGCCTACGTATCGAAGCAATAGATTTCTAAAGCTTGCTAATTCGCGATATCGCATCTCATATCTATGTTTCAAGATAAGATATAATATTCACTGTGCAGTGCTATGTATATCTCGTCTATACTTCAAATGAATGTAAATGCCACACTTCCTTGCTAGGAAACAGCGTTTGCAGATGTCTACGTATCGACGTAATAGGGATCTAATGCTTCTTATATCGCCATATTGTTTATCATTTCTATGTTTAATGATAATATATAATATTCATTGCGAAGTGTCACGTATACCTCGCATACACTTCAAATGAATGTGACGGCGACAGTTCCTTGCTAGGAAATAGCGTTTGCAGATGTCTACCTATCGAAGCAATAGTGATCTAATGCTTCTTAAATCGCGATATCGTATCTCATTTCTGTTTCATGATACGATATAATATTCATTGTGCAGTGTTATGTATATCTCGTCTATACTTCAAATGAATGTAAATGCGACACTTCCTTGCTAGGAAATAGCGTTTGCAGATGTCTACGTATCGAAGCAATAGATTTCTGAAGCTTGCTAATTCGCGATATCGCATCTCATATCTATGTTTCATAATAATATATAATATTCATTGCGAAGTGTCATGTATACCGCTCATACATTTCAAATGAATGTAAATGCGACACTTCCTGGCTAGGAAATAGTGTTTGCAGATGTCTACGGATCGAAGCAATAGAGTGATAATGCTTCTTAAAACGGGATATCGCATCCCATTTCTTTGTTTCATGATATGATATAATATTAATTGCGAAGTGTCATGAATACCTCGTATTCACTTCAAAAGAATGTAAATGCGACACTTGCATGCTAGGAAATAGTATTTGCAGATGTCTACGTATCGGAGAAATAGAGTGCTAATGCTTCTTAAAACGGGATATCGCATCTCATTTCTTTGTTTCATGATGTGATATAATATTAATTGAGAAGTGTCATGAATACCTGGTATTCACTTCAAAAGTATGTAAATGCGACACTTCCTTGCTACCAAATAGTATTTGCAGATGTCTACGTATCGAAGCAATAGAGTTCTAATGGTTCTTAAAACGAGATGTCGCATCTCATTACTATGATTCATAATATGGTATAATATTCACTGCGAAGTGTTATGTATTCCTCGTCTACACTTCAAATGAATGTAAATGCGACACTTCCTTGCTAGGAAATAGGGTTCTCAGATGTCTATGCGTCTTAACAATAGAGCTCTAATGCTTCTTAGTACGGGATATCGCATCTCATTTCTATGTTTCTTGATAAGATATAATATTCATTGCGAAGTGTTATGTATACCTCGCATACATTTCAAATGAATGTAAATGCGACACTTCCTGGCTAGGAAATAGTGTTTGCAGATGTCTACGTATCGAAGCAATAGAGTGCCAAGGCTTCTTAAAACGGGATATCGCATCTCATTCCTTTGTTTCATGATGTGATATAATATTAATTGAGAAGTGTCATGAATACCTCGTATTCACTTCAAAAGTATGTAAATATGACACTTCCATGCTAGGAAACAGCGTTTGCAGATGTCTACGTATCGAAGCAATAGAGTTTTAATGGTTCTTAGAACGAGATGTCACATCTCATTTCTATGATTCATGATATGGTATAATATTCGTTGCGAAGTGCTATGTATTCCTCGCCTAGGCTTCAAATAAATGAAAGTGCGACACTTCCTTCCTAGGAAGTAGCGTTTGCAGCAGTCTACGTATCGAAGCAACAGAGTACTCATGCTTCTTAAAAAGAGATATCGCATCTCATTTCTATGATTCATGATATGGTATAATATTCATTGCGAAGTGTTATGTATTCCTCGCCTAGGCTTCAAATAAATGAAAGTGCGACACTTCCTTCCTAGGAAGTAGCGGTTGCAGATGTCTACTTATCGAAGCAATAGATTTCTTATGCTCCTTAAAACGCCATATTGCATCTCATTTCTATGTTTCATGGTAAGATATAATATTCATTGTGGAGTGTTATGTATACCTCGTATACAATTCAAATGAATGTGAATGCGACAGTTCCTTGCTTGGAAATAGTGTTTGCAGATATCTACGTATCTAAGCAATAGAATTCTAAAGCTTCTTAAATCGCGATATCGCATCTTATTCCTATGTTTCATGATAAGATATAATATTCATTGTGCAGTGTTATGTATACCTCGTATTCACTACAAAAGAATGTAAATGCGACATTTCCTTGTTAAGAAGTAGCGTTTGCAGATGTCTGCGTATCGAAGCAATAGGATTCTAATGCTTCTTAAATCGCCATAGTACATCTCATTACTATGTTTCATGATAAGATATAATATTCATTGTCGAGTGCTATGTATGCCTCGTATTCACTTCAAAAGAATGTTTACGCGACACTTCCTTGCCAGGATATAGCGATTGCAAATGTCTACGTATCGTAGCATTAGAGTTCTAATGCTTCTCAAAACGCGATATCGCTTCTCATTAATATGTTTCATGATAATATATAATATTCATTGCGAAGTGTCATGTATACCTCGCATACACTTCAAATAAATGTGAATGCGGCAGTTCCTTGCTAGGAAATAGTGTTTGCAGATATCTACGTATCGAAGCAATAGAGTTCCAAAGCTTCTTAAATCGCGATATCGCATCTCATTTCTATGTTTCACGATAAGATATAATATTCATTGCGAAGTGCCATGTATACCTCGCATACACTTCAACTGAATATACATGCGACACTTCCTTGCTAGGAAATAGCGTTTGCAGATATCTACGTATCGAAGCGATAGGGTTCTAATGCTTCTTAAATCGCGACATCGTTTCTCATTTCTATGTTTCATGATAGTATATAATATTCATTTCGTAGTGTCATGTATACCTTGCATACACTTCAAAAGAATGTAAATGCGACACTTCCTTGCTTGGAAAAAGCGTTTGCAGATGTCTACGTATCGAGGCAATAGTTTTCGAGTGCTTCTTAAATCGTGATATCGCATCTCATATCTACGTTTCATGATAAGATATAACATTCATTGCGAAGTGTCATGTATACCTCGTATTCCTTTCAAAAGAATGTAAATGCGACACTTCCTTGCTAGGAAGTAGCGTTTGCAGATTTCTACCTATCGATGCAATAGATTTCTAATGCTTCTTATATCGCCATATCGCATCTCATTTCTATGTTTCATGATAAGGCATAATATTCATTGTGCAGTTTTATGTATATCTCGTCTATACTTCAAATGTATGTAAAGGCGACACTTCCTTGCTAGGAAATAGCGTTTGCAGATGTCTACGTGTCGTGGCATTAGGGTTCTAATGCTTCTCAAAACGCGATATCGCTTCTCATTTCTGTGTTTCATGATAATATATAATATTCATTGCGAAATGTCACTTATACCTCGCATACACTTCAAATGAATGTAATAGCGACATTTCCTTCATAGGAAATAGCGTTTGCAGGTGACTATGTATCATGGCAATGGAGTTCTAACGCTTCTTCAGACGCGAGATCGCAACTCATTTCTATGTTTCATGATAAGATATAATATTCATTGCGAACTTTCATGTATGCCTCGCATACACTTCAAATGAATGTAAATGCGACACTTCCTTGCTAGGAAATAGCGTTTGCAGATGTCTTCGTATCGAAGCAATAATGTTCTAATGCTTCTTAAATCGTCATATTGCATCTCATTTCTATGTTTCATGATAAGATATAATATTCATTGCGAAGTGTCATGTATACCTCGCATTCCTTTCAAAAGAATGTAAATGCGACACTTCCTTGCTAGGATGTGGCGTTTGCAGATGTCTACGTATCGAACCAATAGATTTCTAATGCTTCTTAAATCGCCATATCGCATCTCATTTCTATGTTTAATGATTAGATATAATATTCATTGTGCAGTGTTACGTATATCTCGTCTATACTTCAAATGAATGTAATTGCGACACTTCCCTGCTAGGAAATAGCGTTTGCAGTTGTTTACGTATCGAAGCAATAGACATCTAATGCTTCATAAATCGCCATATCGCATCTCATCTCTATGTTTCATGATAAGATATAATTTTCATTGCGAAGTGTCATGTATACCTCGTATTCCTTTCAAAAGGATGTAAATGCGACACTTGCTTGCTAGGAAGTAGCGTTTCCAGATGTCTACGTATTGAAGCAATGGTGTTCTAATGCTCCTTAAATCGCGATATCGCATCTCATTTCTATGTTTCATGATAATATATAATATTCATTGTGCAGTGTTATCTACACCTCGCATGCACTTTAAATGAATGTAAATGCGACACTTCCTTGCTAGGATATAGCGCTACAGATATCTACGTATCGAAGCAATAGAGTTCTAATGATTCCTAAGACGAGATATCGCATCTCATTTCTATGTTTCATGATAAGTTATAATATTCATTCGAAGTGTCATGTATACCTCGTATTCATTTCAAAAGAATATAAATGCGACACTTCCTTGCTATAGGAAATAGCGTTTGCAGATGTCTACATATCATAGCAATAGAGTTCTAATGCATCTTAAAACGCGATATCAATCCTCATTTCTATGTTTCATGATAAGATGTAATATTCATTGTGGAGTGTTATGTGTACCTCGTATTAACTTCAAAAGAATGTAAATGCGACACATCCATGCTAGGAAATAGCGTTTCCAGATGTCTACGTATCGAAGCAATAGGGTTGTATTGCTTCTTAAAGCGCGATATCGCAGCTCTTTTCCATGTTTGATGGTAAGATATAATATTCATTAGGAAGTGTTATGTATACCTTGTCTAGACTTCAAAAGAATGTAAATGCCACACTTCCTTGCGACGGAATAGCGTTTCTAGATGTCTACGCATCGAAGCAATAGATTTCTAACTCTTTATAAAACGCGATATCGCATATCAGTTCTGTGTCACATGATAAGATGTAATTTCAATGCATCGCGTTATGTATATCTCCCCTACACTTCAAATGAATGTAAATGCATCACTTCCTTGCTACGGAATATCGTTTCTATATCTGAAGGTTTAGAAGCAATAGAGTTCTAATGCTTCGTAAAACGCGGCTGCGCATCTTACTTCTATATTTCATGATGAGATGTAATATTCATGGCATCGCATTATGTTTGTCTGCTTCTGCACATGAATTGAGTGTGAACCCTACAATTTCTTGCCCGGGGATAGCGTTTCTAGATGTCCAGGTGCCGAAGCATTTAATTTGTCATGCTTCATGCACCGCAATATCATATAAACCGCATTTCATATAAACAGTTCAAAGTTAGTTAGAAGGTTGTAAAGCTCTATGCATCGCATTATGCTTATCTGCTTCTGTGCTTTATAATGCTCTGGGATGTGAGAAGGCCCTCAACCATCCTTAACCCCCTAAAGGGATGTCAAAAGTTCAGCGGCCCTGCAGGTGGGCCATGGGAGCGCGGCGCGCGAGGCGCTACGCAATTTAAATGATCAGGAGGATCCCCTCAGGGACACCCAAGATGGCGAGAAGAGGAAATCGCCGAAGTCCACTGATCGATGGACCCGAACAATACCGATGCCTACAGCCCACTCCACCAAGGAGCCCCGAGGAGAATCCAGGAGACCCGAGGACCACCAGCAAATTCAAGGAACCTGAAGAAGGGAACGTGAGAGCTTATTCGCTAAAGCGTCCCATTTCTTGTGTCGCATATTGTATATTGTCTTATATCGTGAAGCGAGTTATGATACCCGGTAATTCGCGGCGTGTTGCGTAGTTTCCCGTAGCCCTTGTTAGTTAAACCCATGTCGAAACCATAAATAAACATGCCGTCACTTCAGTATCTCGCGACCTGAGTGTGTGTACTTGGCTAGGCGTAGTCGAGAGGAGGAGCATTTCGAAATTTCAAGGGTTGTTCCGCCCCAGGGTTCCCGGGGTCGTGTAGTCTATCCCTTTGCTACTTTCTGAGCAGCTGGCGCCCAAGAAAAGTTGTACGTGAGCGGATACCTTGGAACGATAGATCGCTTTAGATTAAAGTACGTTTTACACCTAAAAGCATTTAGATAATTAACCCCTTCGAGCTTCCCTGACTTACTATATATAGGTTTCCGTCACAACGAATAGGAACCATCACTTTACATAGATATATAGAACACACATAGTTTTAAACGTAGAACTGAGAATTTGAGAACTTACTTTGAAACGTTAGTAGTGAGAAATTCCATCGGATTTCATAGAAATTCAGAACTTACTTGCTATGAAACATAGGCAGATAAGGGCCATCGCGTTGCTTAGAACTTTAGAACTTGCTTACTTCAACAAAGATTTCTATTGGCTTCGTCCGTTCTTTTAGAAGAGTTTTTGATAAACCACATACTTTTCACACTTCTGATATCTTTGAAAGTTCACGAGATGTAATCTTTTAAGTTTTAAAATGATTACTTAGTGTGGATTATTATTTAGTAACTCGCTCATAAACGAGTCTGCATAGGATATAATCCATAAGTATTTAAGCCTGGAATTTATGCAGTTATTTGTTATTCACTTATTGCTCAAACGACAAAGATTCTGACCACTTCAAAATGGTTGACTTTCATCAATTTTCTTAAAAATTGAAATACTGCCCAACTGCTTGCATTAGAGACTGCAATTAAAGCTTTCAAAACATCTTACCTCTTTTCTAACTCCTGTTTAGACATCTTCCTATTGGAATGTTCAAGTATTTTTCATATTCGTAATTATTAAAAATGTTTTACTTGATTCTTTAATTTAATATTTAGAAATTTCTGAGAAATATTTTTTATCGTAATGAACTATATAATTGCAATTATAATTCTTTATGAAATAATAATAACAGAAAGGTATGTATCCATTCTTGTAGTTTTGTCAAGAGTATTTAATCTTACTATCTAAAATGAAACATTGAGATCTGTTTACAATCTAATGGAATTTAATTACCTTTTGATTCAAATTCACAATGTTAATCTTCCATAGTTCAACAATTTTGTGAGCTGTCCTCAGGAATCCGCAGCTCAGTACTTATAAAATGAACGACACAAAGAACAGCCTAACCAAACATATTCGAACCGATTTTTCAATGCTAATCTTATCATGTTTAATTTATGCTGCAAACTATTGAAATGCCCTTCGAAAAGTGTTTATTCACAGTGAAGTAAACGGTAAATGTTACGCCTTCCACCACTGTTTACAATACGTATGTTTCACTTCCTATCAAAACCGTGAGTATTATCGCCTTTCTATACTTTCTGTAACCTTCAATGCCTTCATGTTACATATCGTTAAACTTGCTTTAAAATGCTCTATCGTATTACGGAAGAATGGATATACCAATTCATTTTAAAAAATGAAGGTAACCTTCATATGTCCAACATAACTCCACTTACAAAAAAACTATTTTCATCAACGGATGGGCCCTTTGTACTATGCAATTTTGTATTAGCAAAAACTTCTATGAAACTTACATTTGCGTGGATATCTGAGGTGCTAATTATTACTGCCCCACCCTGTATATTGTTATGGATGTGTCCAACAAGGCAACGATGAACAGAGTTAAATTTAATATTATGATGTTTATTATTTTACTTATAGTATATTTGTTTTTCTGGAATTTTGCCAAAAAACAATGTTCACGATGTCGACAGATGAATATATTTGCCTTAGAATTACAAGAGCCAACAATTTCTCTCAGAATTTCTCAAGAAAGTAGAATATTTCTTTACTTCGCTAACCGAATCATTGCAAACGTTAAGTAAAGTGCGTGCCTTTCAAAACAGTCAGATGCAAATTACGATACAACGTTTCCAAGAAATGGTACGTGCCACTGTTTTTTAATTTCCGTTTATTTAATCAAAGGAAATTTAATTGAAATATCCGCAAAATTTGAAGACAAAGTGTTATTGTAATTTTACGCAACATATATGATGGTAATAAAGGATAAGTATACCGAACTGAAAATGGAAAGTAGCGAGCAGAAAAAGAAACTGATGGAGCTACAAAGTAGATTGATAAATCCATCAAATAATGATTCTAGGTTAATAAAATCTGTTAATCACAGAACTATTGCAAAAATCAAGTATAATCAATATTACTTCTGCTCAAAGACTATAATAGAATTGGACCGAAATGGGTACAAAACAGGCAATTATATCTATACGTTCTATTCTATGCAAAGGCAAATATTTCAAAGAGAAAAGATGTGTTACTTACAAATTACTTATGTTCCTAGACATCTCACTAATTCAGGCTTCTTGTCTTGCAGAACTAGTCATTCATTTAACATGTAAAGGGGTCGAAGAATAGTAAAAGATTTTTATATTTCATAGCCTCACTTGATACGTCGATTGGATCACGCAAAATATCGGACATTAATTGCATCTACATCTTCAGACCTTAAATATATGATTGCAACAACATATTTAATAGCGTTTTAATAACATTTTTCTAATTGTTTATATCTGTGTCTAATAAATATATATTAATCGAATAAGTTGCTTTACCAAACAATAAAAGTATCTGAGGCTTACAAATCGGAGCATTACATAATAAACGTGCATCACATATATAACATTACATGTAAGAAAAGATGAAGACCAAAAGGATCGTACATAAGTTGAATCCACAATGCGGTCATAGAGATACAGAAACGACAAAAATTCCAAACAATAATTTAAAAAATTCAAAAAGTGGAGAGTGAAAATCCATCTCCTTGACGATGATAAGGAACAAGTCTGCCTCATGCACTACAATATCCCAAACAGCCAGCGATTGGCACGCCAATGACAATGGATGGAACGAATTCCGTGACAGAACTGTGCTAACAAAGTGCTCCTACTCAGCTTTCGAAATGGCATACTGTTAGTGCTGGGACGGCATTCGTATCACGGCACATTAAAGCACCGAGATACAGCACACGGGCTACACGGCCGTGACAATGACACTATCAGCTCACCATAGCTACACGCGTGGTTGTGGCGTAGGCTGACATTTACTAATGGGGAAGCTGTTTCCATAAAAATTATAAGCAAATATAAAAAATGACTAAACTGCGCAATTTATTTATTTTGATTCCAAAATAGATACACCGGCACAAAACAAAGATATAAGAACTCGATTTTATTATTTTCTATAAACTAGCTCGATAGGGCGATTTTTTCCATAAAGTCAATAATTACTTTGTCATAAAAATATATACACTTATTTTATATATTTTTTCTTCAATTTATTGTTTCAAATTCATGCAATTGAGGGTTACATTAAATACGATGAGAGCATGTTGTTTCAAAAATTACACAAGGCGAAGTTAGGGACGCAACAGCATGAATTTTTGTTTTATAAGTAATATTTTTTTTATAAATAGTATTTTTAGTCTATGATGGATTGAAAGAAATATATACGACTCGCTCAATAACTATAAATATAGGAAAACGACCATCAAAATATCTATCAATAGCCATATGCTGAACATCTACTGACATCTAACGGTTCTAATTTGTATGAAAGCACAGGTTCCCCATTGCCAAATGTGATCCTGCGTCATTGCTGAGGAGATTCATGAATGGAGCGATGATACGCGTGTCACCATGGTGCTGGTGCTACGCGATTCGCTTGTCTAGAACGTGCTGGTAACACGTTCTGGCATTTTAGTTAACGAATCCGGTCACAGATGACTACGAATCAGTTGACACTCCTCGGAAGTGGCAATGTAGTGCCGGCATGGTGTCGCTACCATCTTGCCGTTTGTTATCTGGGATGCTTTTTAGTGCATTATTCGGAATTTAATTTGAACACATAGCTACTTAATCGCGAATTTGTATGTACATATTATACATGACTGCATAAAAAGGATATCATATACTTTTATAATCAGTGCGATATAAGAATATAAAACGAAGAACTATTCACTACCATCAGGAGTAAAAACAATGTTTGGTACGGAAAGTTCATTGTAAAATATAATCAAGCAGTTAATATATCAAATCACAGCACACAATAAATCACTGAATGTATAACGATATGAATAGTAAGAAAAACATATTTACCTGTTAGATGTTTATAAATTCAAATTTAAAAGTCCAAGTCACATTTAATATATTATTGTTTAACAAGGTAATTTAATGTTGTTTCAAATAGGCGTGCAGAACTAACTCGTACTTCTGTCAATGTAATTTCATTCGAAAAATACAAAGGATAAGAGGAAATATTCGCCAATATATAACATATATAAATCAACGGATGCAAGAGAGAACACTCGACCTCGGTATAACGAGACCGGGGCGTCATCCTGCAGTAATCGTATAACGCCTGTTCCGAGGTGGTGTAGAGAGGGAATGTGGAGGGTGAAGAGCATAAAATAACAACAATGTAACTAAAGAGAAAGAGAAAGAAAATATGTGGAAGCATTGCATTTATTAAGAGGAAATCCTAGAAATATCAAACAACAGATTATATACCATACTGTAAGGGTAAGGTACAACGAAATAGACGATATCGTGAGAGAAACTAAAAAAATCGAGAAACTTAAAAAGAAAATAATAATTTAGATTGAGCGAATCAATATCACTGATCCCGGCAAGCTTAATGGAAAACGCATAACGATGAATCGGTTAGAGTATAAGATAGATGTTGGTCGCGGTTTGAGTGGCCCTGGGAATTCTTTGCCCGCATCAGGGCAGGCAGTAGGATGGTGGAGGGCCTGCCCTCCTGTTACTTGGATCTATAGAATTCACATTCAATTGTAGAGTAGAAGCAGATAATTATAATGCTTTTCATAGAAGATTACAGCTTACTTAATTCGAAACGTTGAAATGAGATGAGTCATGGCATTGTATAATGCATTAGTACTCTATTGTCTCGACATGTAGACACTACGAAGGGCAATCCTGTTGCATTGAGCTGTAGAATTTACATTCTTATGAAATTTTAAAGCAGATAAGCATAGAGCTATGCATAAGAGATTACAGCATTCTTACTTTAAAACGATGAAATGGGATGCGCCAGCGCATTGCATGGAGAATTCTAGCTCGATTGCTTTAACAGACAGACACTACGGAGCGCCATGCCGTTGCATGGAATTATATAGTTCACATTCTATTGAAGACCTCTAACAGTTAAGCATAATGTTATGGATATATGATTACAGATTCTTTGCTTTGAAACGATGAAATGAGATGCGACATCGCGCTGCATGAAGTATTATAAATGTCTTGCTTGGACACGTAGAGATCTGGAAAAGATATTCTGTTGCAAGTAAGTATAGGATTCACATCCTTCTAAGGTCTAGATGCAGACAAATGTAACATATCGCATAGAACAATGCAATTTACCATGAATCATTGAAATGACTTGCGACATCGTGTTGAATGAAGCAATAGAACTCTATTGCTACGAAAAGTAGACATCTAAGAACGCAATTCCCTTGCAAGGAAGTGTAGAAATCACAGTCTTTTGGCGTGTATATGCAGACAAGCATAACGAGATGTGTAGAGTATTTTTATCTACTTACAAACTTCGAACTGTTGATATCAAATGCGATATCGCGTTCTATATAGCATTAGAAATCTATTGCTTCAATACGTGCACATCTAGAAACGCTACCTCCTGGCAAGATATTGTAGGATTTTTATACTGTTGTCGTGTAGAAGCAGATAAACGTAACGCGTTTCATTGAATATTAAATCTCAACACGCGGCATTGAAATGAGATGCGACATCGATCTGAATAAAGTAATAGAACTTTATTGCTTCGACAAGTAGATATCTAAAAACGCTATTCCCCTGCAAGGGAGTGTAGGGTTCACATTCGCTAGAAGTGTTGAAGAGTAGAACGTAGCGCTGCATTGAATATTACATCTTACATTACACATTGAAATGTGATGCGAGATCGCGATGAATGATGTATTAGAACTCTATTGCTCCGACACATTTACAACCAGAATCTCTATCCTCTTGTCAGGAAGTGTGGAAACCACACTTTTGGGGCGCAGAAGCAGATGAGCATAATGATATATACAATGCATTAAAATCTACATACATACTTCGAACTCTTGATGTGAAATGACATATCGCGTTCCCTGAAGCATTAGAACTCCTACGCCCCGATTCGTAGACATCTAGAAACACTGTTCCGTAGCAGGCAAGTGCGGTATTTGCATTATTTTCAAGCGCAGACGAGATATAAATAACGCTAGCGTTGACGTTGCATCTTAACATGAGACATAGATATGAGATGCGATATAGCGCTACATGAAGTATTAGAAATCTATTGCATAGATATGTAGACTTCTGGAAACGCTATTCCGTAGCAAGGAAGTGTGAGATTTACATTCCTCTGAAGCGTTGCCGAGATATACATAACGCGTTACATACAAATACATCTTGTCATTTTTCACAGAAATCATCTGCGAAATAGCGTTTAACGAAGCATTACAACTCTATTGCCCCGACACGTAGACATCTGCAAGCTATATTCCGTAGCAAGGAAGTGTGGGATTTACATTCATTTGAAGTGTAGAAAAGATATACGTAACGTGTTGCTTTGACCATTACATCTCATCATTAAACATAGAAATGAGATGCGATATCTAGTTTTAAGAAAAATTAGAACTCTATTGCTTCGATACGCAGACATCTGCAAACGCTATTTCCTAGGAAGGAAGTGTCGCATTCACATTCATTTGAAGTGAATACGAGGTATACATAACATTCCACAATGAATATTATATATTACCATGGAACATAGAAATGAGATGCGATATCACGTTTCAAGCAGCATTAGAACACTATTGCTTCGATACGTAGACATCTGCAAGCGCTATTTTCTAGCAAGGAAGTGTCGCATTTACATTAATTTAAAGTGTATGCGAGGTATACATAACACTTCACAATGAATATTATATCTTATCATGAAACATAGAAATAAAATGCGATATCGCGTTTTAGGGAGCAATATCATCTCTTGCTGCGATACGTAGACATCTGCAAACGCTATTTCCTAGTAAGGAAGTGTCACATTTACATTCTTTTGAGGTGAATACGATGTAGACATAACACTCCACAATGAATATAATATCCTATCACGAAACATTGAAATGAGATGCCATATCGCTTTTTAAGAAGCATTAGAACTCTATTGCTTCCATACGTAGACATCTGCAAACGCTATTTCCAAGCAAGGAAGTGTCGCTTTTACATTCATTTGAAGTGTATGCGAGCTATACATGACACTTCGCAATGAATATTGTATCACATCATGAAACATAGGAATGAGAAGCGATATCGCGATTAAGGATGCACCAGATCTCTATTGCTTCGATACGTAGACATCTGCACACGCTACTTCCTAGCAAGGAAGTGCAGCATTTACATTCTTTTGATGTGAATACGAGGTATACATAACACTCCACAATGAATATTATATCTAATCATGAAACATAGAAATGAGATGCGATATCCCGTTTGAAGAAGCATTAGAAATATACTGCTTCGATACGTAGACATCTGGAAACGCTACTTCCTAGCAAGGAAGTGTCACAGTTACATTCTTTTGAAGTGAGTACGAGGTATGCATGACACTTCGCAATGAATATTATACCTTATCATGAAACATAACAATGAGATGCGATATCGCCTTTTAAGAAGCATCAAAACTCTATTGCTACGATACGTAGATATCTGCAGACGCTATTTCCTAGCAAGGCAGAGTCGCATTTACATTCATTTGAAGTGTACGCGAGGTATACATGACACTTCGCAATGAATATTATATCTTATCATGAAACATAGAAATGTGATGCGACATCGCGTTTTGAGAAGCATTAGAACTGTAATGCTACGATACGCGGACGTCTGCAAGCGCTATTTCCTAGCAAGAAAGTGCAGCATTTACATTCACTTGAGTTGTACGCGAGGTATACATGACACATCGCAATCAATATTATATCCTATCATGAAACATAGAAATGCGATGCGATATCGCGATTTAAGTAGCATTAGAACTCTATTGCTATGATACGTAGACATCTGCAAACGCTATTTCCTAGCAAGCAATAGTCGCATTTACTTTATTTTCAATTGAATACGAGGTGTACATGACACTTCGCAATGAATATTATATCTTATCACGAAACATAGAAATGAGATGCGATATCGCGATTTAAGTTATTAGAACTCTATTGCTACGATACGTAGACATCTGAATAAGCTATTTCCTAGGAGGGAAGTGTTGCATTTACATTCGTTTGGAGAGAATACGAGGTATACATGACACTTCGCAGTGAATATTATATCTTATCATGAAACATTGAAGCGAGATGCGATATCGCGTTTTAAGAAGCTTTAGATCTCTATGGCCTCGATGCGGAGACATCTGCTTTCGCTATTTCCTAGCATGGAAGTGTCGCACTTACATTCTTTTGAAGTGAATACGAGGAATACATGACACTTCGCAATGAGTATTATATCTTATCACGAAACATATAAATGTAGTGTCATATCGTGATTTAAGTAGCATTTGAACGCTACTGCTACGATACGTAGACATCTGCAAACGCTATTTCCTAGCAAGCAATAGTCGCATTTACATTCCTTTGAAGTGAATACGAGGTACACATGACACTTCGCAATGAAAATTATATCTTATCATGAAACATAAAGGTGAGATGCGATATCGCGTTCTAAGAAGCATTAGAACTCTATTGCTACGATACGTAGACATCTGCAAAGGCTATTCCCTAGCATGGAAGGGTCGCATTGACATTCTTTTGAAGTGAGTACGAGGTATACATATCAATCCATAATGAATATTATATCTTATCATGAAACATAGCAGTGACATGCGATATCGCGTTTTAAGAAGCATTAGAACTCTATTTCTACGATACGTAGACATCTGCAAACGCTATTTCCTAGGATGGAAGTGTCGCATTTACATTCATTTGAAGTGAATACGAGGTATACATGACACTTCGCAATGAATATTATACCTTATCGTGAAACATAGAAGAGAGATGCGATATCGCGTTTTAGGAAGCATTGGAACTCTATTGCTGCGATACGTAGACATCTGCAAACGCTATTTCCTAGCATGGAAGTGTCGCATTTACATTCTTTTGATGTGAATACGAGATATACATGACACTTCGCAATGAATATTATATCTTATCATGAAACATAGGAATGAGGTGCTACATCGCGTTTTGAGAAGCATTAGAACTCTATTGCTGATATACGTAGACATCTGCAAACCCTACTTCCTAGCAAGGAAATTTCGCAATTACATTCCACTGAAGTGAATACGAGGTATACATAACATTACACAATGAATATTATATCTTATTACGATACATAGAAATGAAATACGACATCTCGTTTTAAGAAGAATTAGTACTCTATTGCTGTGATACGTAGACATCTGCAAACAATATATCCCAGCAAGGAAGTGTCGCATTTACATTCTTGTGAAGTGAAATCGAGGTATACATGACACTTCGCAATGAATATTATATCTTATCATGAAACATAGAAGTGAGATGCGATATCGCGTTTTAAGAAGCATTAGAACTCTATATCTACGATACGCAGACATCTGCAAACGCTGTTTCCTAGCATGGAAGTGTTGCATTTACATTCTTTTGAAGTGAATACGAGATATACATGACACTTCGAAATGAATATTATATCTTGTCATGAAACATAGGAATGAGATGCTATATCGCGTTTTGAGAAGCATTAGAACTCTATTGCTAATACGCGTAGACATCTGCAAACTCTATTTCCTAGCAAGGAAATTTCGCACTTACATTCCACTGAAGTGAATACGAGGTATACATAACATTACACAATGAATATTATATCTTATTACGAAACATAGAAATGAAATACGACATCTCGTTTTAAGAATCATTAGTACTCTATTGCTGTGATACGTAGACATCTGCAAACAATATTTCCTAGCAAGGAAGAGTCGCATTTACATTCTTGTGAAGTGAAATCGAGGTAACATGACACGTCGCAATGAATATTATATCTTATCATGGAACATAGAAGTGAGATGCGATATCGCGTTTTAGGAAGCATTAGAACTCTATTGCTGCGATACGTAGACATCTGCAAACTCTATTTCCTAGCAAGGAAATTTCGCACTTACATTCCACTGAAGTGAATACGAGGTATACATAGCATTACACAATGAATATTATATCTTATTACGAAACATACAAGTGAAATACGACATCTCGTTTTAAGAAGCATTAGTATTCTATTGCTGTGATACGTAGACATCTGTAAACAATATTTCCTTGCAAGGAAGTGTCGCATTTACATTCTTTTGAAGTGAATACGAGGTATACATAACACTTCGCAATGAATATTATACCTTATCATGAAACATTGAAGAGAGGTGCGATATCGCGTTTTAGGAAGCATTAGAACTCTATTGCTGCGATACGTAGACATCTGCAAACGCTATTTCCTAGCATGGAAGTGTCGCATTTATATTCTTTTGAAGTGAATACGAGATATACATGACACTTCGCAATGAATATTATATCTTATCATGAAACATAGGAATGAGGTGCTATATCGCGTTTTGAGAAGCATTAGAACTCTATTGCTAATATGCGTAGACATCTGCAAACTCTACTTCCTAGCATTACACTTACATTCCACTTACATTCCACTGAAGTGAATAGAAGGTATATATAACACTCCACAATGAATATTATATCTTATCACGAAACATAGAAATGAAATGCGGCATCTCGATTTAAGACGCATTAGAACTCTATTGCTACGATACGTAGTCATCTGCAAACGCTATTTCCTAGCATGGAAGTGTCATATTTACATTCTTTTGAAGTGAATACGAGGTATACATGACACTTCGCATTGGAAATTATATCTTATCATGAAACATAGAAGTGAGATGCGATATCCCGTTCTAAGAAGCATTAGAACTCTATTGCTACGATACGTAGACATCTGCAAACGCTATTTCCTAGCATGGAAGTGTCTTATTTACATTCTCTTGAAGTGAATACGAGGTATACATGACACTTCGCAATGAATATTATATCTTATCATGAAACATAGGAGTGAGATGCGATATCGCGTTCTAAGAAGCATTAGAACTCTATTGCTACGATACGTAGACATCTGTAAACGCTATTTCCTAGCATGGAAGGGTCGCATTTACACTCTTTTGAAGTGAGTACGAGGTATACATAGCACTCCATAATGAATATTATATCTTTTCATGAAACATAGCAGTGAGATGCGATATCGCGTTTTAAGAAGCATTAGAAATCTATTGCTACGATACGTAGACATCTGCAAACGCTATTTCCTAGCATGGAAGTGTCGCATTTACATTCTTTTGAAGTGAATACGAGATATACATGACACTTCGCAATGAATATTATATCTTATCATGAAACATAGGAGTGAGGTGCTATATCGCTTTTTGAGAAGCATTAGAACTCTATTGCTAATATACGTAGATATCTACAAACGCTATTTCCTAGCATGGAAGTGTCGCATTTACATTCTTTTGAAGTGAATACGATATATACATGACACTTCGCATTGGAAATTATATCTTATCATGAAACATAGAAGTGAGATGCGATATCCCGTTCTAAGAAGCATTAGAACTCTATTGCTACGATACGTAGCCATCTGCAAACGCTATTTCCTAGCATGGAAGTGTCGCATTTACATTCTTTTGAAGTGAATACGATATATACATGACACTTCGCAATGAATATTATATCTTGTCATGAAACATAGGAATGAGATGCTATATCGCGTTTTGAGAAGCATTAGAACTCTATTGCTAATACGCGTAGACATCTGCAAACTCTATTTCCTAGCAAGGAAATATCGCACTTACATTCCACTGAAGTGAATACGAGGTATACATAACATTACACAATGAATATTATATCTTATTACGAAACATAGAAATGAAATACGACATCTCGTTTTAAGAATCATTAGTACTCTATTGCTGTGATACGTAGACATCTGCAAACAATATTTCCTAGCAAGGAAGTGTCGCATTTACATTCTTGTGAAGTGAAATCGAGGTAACATGACACGTCGCAATGAATATTATATCTTATCATGGAACATAGAAGTGAGATGCGATATCGCGTTCTAAGAAGCATTAGAACCCTATTGCTACGATACATAGACATCTGCAAACGCTAGTTCCTAGCATGGAAGTGTCGCATTTAATTTCTTTGGAAGTGAATACGAGGCATACATGACACTTCGCAATGAATGTTATATCTTATCATGAAACATAGAAGTGAGATGCGATATCGCGTTCTAAGAAGCATTAGAACTCTATTACTACGATACGTAGACATCTGTAAACGCTATTTCCTAGCATGGAAGGGTCGCAATTACACTCCTTTGAAGTGAGCACGAGGTATACATAACACTCCATAATGAATATTATACCTTATCATGAAACATAGAAGTGAGATGCGATATCGCGTTCTAAGAAGCATTAGAACCCTATTGCTACGATACGTAGACATCTGCAAACTCTATTTCCTAGCATGGAAGTGTCACATTTACATTCATTTGAAGTGAATACGAGGTATAGATGACATTTCGCAATAAATATTATATCTTATCATGAAACATAGAAGTGAGATGCGATATCGCGTTCTAAGAAGTATTAGAACTCTATTGCTACGATACGTAGACATCTGCAAACGCTATTTCCTAGCATGGAAGTGTCGCATTTACATTCATTTGAAGTGAATACGAGGTATACATGACACTTTGCAATGAATATTATACCTTATCATGAAACATAGAAGAGAGATGCGATATCGCGTTCTAAGAAGCATTGGAACTCTATTGCTGCGATACGTAGACATCTGCAAACGCTATTTCCTAGCATGGAAGTGTCGCATTTACATTCTTTTGATGTGAATACGAGATATACATGACACTTCGCAATGAATATTATATCTTATCATGAAACATAGGAATGAGGTGCTATATCGCGTTTTGTGAAGCATTAGAACTCTATTGCTATTATACGTAGACATCTGCAAACTCTATTTCCTAGCAAGGAAATTTCGCACTTACATTCCACTGAAGTGAATACGAGGTATACATAGCATTACACAATGAATATTATATCTTATTACGAAACATAGAAGTGAAATACGACATCTCTATTCATCATGATCTATTTCCTAGCATGGAAGGGTCGCAGTTACACTCCTTTGAAGTGAGTACGAGGTATACATAACACTCCATAATGAATATTATATCTTTTCATGAAACATAGCAGTGAGATGCGATATCGCGTTTTAAGAAGCATTAGAAATCTATTGCTACGATACGTAGACATCTGCAAACGCTATTTCCTAGCATGGAAGTGTAGCATTTACATTCATTTGAAGTGAATACGAGGTATACATGACACTTCGCAATGAATATTATACCTTATCATGAAACATGGAAGAGAGATGCGATATCGCGTTTTAGGAAGCATTAGAACTCTATTGCTGCGATACGTAGACATCTGCAAACGCTATTTCCTAGCATGGAAGTGTCGCATTTACATTCTTTTGAAGTGAATACGAGATATACATGACACTTCGCAATGAATATTATATCTTGTCATGAAACATAGCAATGAGATGTTATATCGCGTTTTGAGAAGCATTAGAACTCTATTGCTAATACGCGTAAACATCTGCAAACTCTATTTCCTAGCAAGGAAATTTCGCACTTACATTCCACTGAAGTGAATACGAGGTATACATAACATTACACAATGAATAATATATCTTATTACGAAACATAGAAATGAAATACGACATCTCGTTTTAAGAATCATTAGTACTCTATTGCTGTGATACGTAGACATCTGCAAACAATATTTCCTAGCAAGGAAGTGTCGCATTTACATTCTTGTGAAGTGAAATCGAGGTAACATGACACGTCGCAATGAATATTATATCTTATCATGGAACATAGAAGTGAGATGCGATATCGCGTTCTAAGAAGCATTAGAACCCTAATGCTACGATACGTAGACATCTGCAAACGCTAGTTACTAGCATGGAAGTGTCGCATTTACATTCTTTTGAAGTGAATACGAGGCATACATGACACTTCGCAATGAATGTTATATCTTATCATGAAACATAGAAGTGAGATGCGATATCGCGTTCTAAGAAGCATTAGAACTCTATTGCTACGATACGTAGACATCTGCAAAGGCTATTTCCTAGCATGGAAGGGTCGCATTTACATTCTTTTGAAGTGAGTACGAGGTATACATAACACTCCATAATGAATATTATATCTTATCATGAAACATATCAGTGAGATGCGATATCGCGTTTTAAGAAGCATTAGAACTCTATTGCTACGATACGTAGACATCTGGAAACGCTATCTCCTAGAATGGAAGGGTCGCATTTACATTTTTTTGAAGTGAGTACGAAGTATACATAACGCTCCATAATGAATATTATATCTTATCATGAAACATAGAAGAGAGATGCGATATCGCGTTTTAGGAAGCATTAGAACTCTATTGCTATTATACGTAGACATCTGCAAACTCTATTTCCTAGAAAGGAAATTTCGCACTTACATTCCACTGAAGTGAATACGAGGTATACATAGCATTACACAATGAATATTATATCTTATTACGAAACATAGAAGTGAAATGCGGCATCTCGATTTAAGACGCATTAGAACTCTATTGCTACGATACGTAGTCATCTGCAAACGCTATTTCGTAGCATGGAAGTGTCATATTTACATTCTTTTGAAGTGAATACGAGGTATACATGACACTTCGAAATGAATATTATATCTTATCATGAAACATAGGAATGAGGTGCTATATCGCGTTTTGAGAAGCATTAGAACTCTATTGCTATTATACGTAGACATCTGCAAACTCTATTTCCTAGCAAGGAAATTTCGCACTTACATTCCACTGAAGTGAATACGAGGTATACATAGCATTACACAATGAATATTATATCTTATTACGAAACATAGAAGTGAAATACGACATCTCTATTCATAATGATCTATTTCCTAGCATGGAAGGGTCGCAATTACACTCCTTTGAAGTGAGTACGAGGTATACATAACACTCCATAATGAATATTATATCTTTTCATGAAACATAGCAGTGAGATGCGATATCGCGTTTTAAGAAGCATTAGAAATCTATTGCTACGATACGTAGACATTTGCAAACGCTATTTCCTAGCATGGAAGTGTCGCATATACATTCTTTTGAAGTGAATACGAGATATACACGACACTTCGCAATGAATATTATACCTTATCATGAAACATAGAAGTGAGATGCGATATCGCGTTCTAAGAAGCATTAGAACCCTATTGCTACGATACGTAGACATCTGCAAACTCTATTTCCTAGCATGGAAGTGTCGCATTTACATTCATTTGAAGTGAATACGAGGTATAGATGACATTTCGCAATAAATATTATATCTTATCATGAAACATGGAAGTGAGATGCGATATCGCGTTCTAAGAAGTATTAGAACTCTATTGCTACGATACGTAGACATCTGCAAACGCTATTTCCTAGCATGGAAGTGTAGCATTTACATTCATTTGAAGTGAATACGAGGTATACATGACACTTCGCAATGAATATTATACCTCATCATGAAACATGGAAGAGAGATGCGATGTCGCGTTTTAGGAAGCATTAGAACTCTATTGCTGCGATACGTAGACATCTGCAAACGCTATTTCCTAGCATTACACCTACATTCCACTTACATTCCACTGAAGTGAATTCGAGGTATACATAACACTCCACAATGAATATTATATCTTATCACGAAACATAGAAATGAAATGCGGCATCTCGTTTTAAGACGCATTGGAACTCTATTGCTACGATACGTAGACATCTGCAAAGGCTATTTCCTAGCATGGAAGTGTCATATTTACATTCTTTTGAAGTGAATACGAGGTATACATGACACTTCGCAATGAACATTATATCTTATCATAAAACATAGAAGTGAGATGCGATATCGCGTTCTAAGAAGCATTAGAACTCTATTACTACGATACGTAGACATCTGTAAAGGCTATTTCCTAGCATGGAAGGGTCGCAGTTACACTCCTTTGAAGTGAGTACGAGGTATACATAACACTCCATAATGAATATTATATCTTTTCATGAAACATAGCAGTGAGATGCGATATCGCGTTTTAAGAAGCATTAGAAATCTATTGCTACGATACGTAGACATTTGCAAACGCTATTTCCTAGCATGGAAGTGTCGCATATACATTCTTTTGAAGTGAATACGAGATATACACGACACTTCGCAATGAATATTATATCTTATCATGAAACATAGAAGTGAGATGCGATATCGCGTTCTAAGAAGCATTAGAACCCTATTGCTACGATACGTAGACATCTGCAAACACTATTTCCTAGCATGGAAGTGTCGCATTTACATTCATTTGAAGTGAATACGAGGTATAGATGACACTTCGCAATAAATATTATATCTTATCATGAAACATAGAAGTGAGATGCGATATCGCGTTCTAAGAAGTATTAGAACTCTATTGCTACGATACGTAGACATCTGCAAACGCTATTTCCTAGCATGGAAGTGTCGCATTTACATTCATTTGAAGTGAATACGAGGTATACATGACACTTTGCAATGAATATTATACCTTATCATGAAACATAGAAGTGAGATGCGATATCGCGTTCTAAGAAGCATTAGAACCCTATTGCTACGATACGTAGACATCTGCTAACACTATTTCCTAGCATGGAAGTGTCGCATTTACATTCATTTGAAGTGAATACGAGGTATAGATGACACTTCGCAATTAATATTATATCTTATCATGAAACATAGAAGTGAGATGCGATATCGCGCTCTAAGAAGCATTAGAACTCTATTACTACGATACGTAGACATCTGTAAACGCTATTTCCTAGCATGGAAGGGTCGCAATTACACTCCTTTGAAGTGAGTACGAGGTATACATAACACTCCATAATGAATATTATATCTTTTCATGAAACATAGCAGTGAGATGCGATATCGCGTTTTAAGAAGCATAAGAAATCTATTGCTACGATACGTAGACATCTGCAAACGCTATTTCCTAGCAAGGAAATTTCGCACTTACATTCCACTGAAGTGAATACGAGGTATACATAACACTCCACAATGAATATTATATCTTATCACGAAACATAGAAATGAAATGCGGCATCTCGTTTTAAGACGCATTAGAACTCTATTGCTACGATACGTAGACATCTGCAAACGCTATTTCCTAGCATGGAAGGGTCGCATTTACACTCTTTTGAAGTGAGTGCGAGGTATACATAACACTCCATAATGAATATTATATCTTATTACGAAACATAGAAATGAAATACGACATCTCGTTTTAAGAATCGTTAGTACTCTATTGCTGTGATACGTAGACATCTGCAAACAATATTTCCTAGCAAGGAAGTGTCGCATTTACATTCTTGTGAAGTGAAATCGAGGTATACATGACACTTCGCAATGAATATTATATCTTATCATGGAACATAGAAGTGAGATGCGATATCGCGTTCTAAGAAGCATTAGAAACCTATTGCTACGATACGTAGACATCTGCAAACGCTACTTCCTAGCATGGAAGTGTCGCATTTACATTCATTTGAAGTGAATACGAGGTATACATGACACTTTGCAATGAATATTATACCTTATCATGAAACATAGAAGAGAGATGCGATATCGCGTTCTAAGAAGCATTGGAACTCTATTGCTGCGATACGTAGACATCTGCAAACGCTATTTCCTAGCATGGAAGTGTCGCATTTACATTGTTTTGATGTGAATACGAGATATACATGACACTTCGCAATGAATATTATATCTTATCATGAAACATAGGAATGAGGTGCTATATCGCGTTTTGTGAAGCATTAGAACTCTATTGCTATTATACGTAGACATCTGCAAACTCTATTTCCTAGCAAGGAAATTTCGCACTTACATTCCACTGAAGTGAATACGAGGTATACATAGCATTACACAATGAATATTATATCTTATTACGAAACATAGAAGTGAAATACGACATCTCTATTCATCATGATCAATTTCCTAGCATGGAAGGGTCGCAGTTACACTCCTTTGAAGTGAGTACGAGGTATACATAACACTCCATAATGAATATTATATCTTTTCATGAAACATAGCAGTGAGATGCGATATCGCGTTTTAAGAAGCATTAGAAATCTATTGCTACGATACGTAGACATCTGCAAACGCTATTTCCTAGCATGGAAGTGTAGCATTTACATTCATTTGAAGTGAATACGAGGTATACATGACACTTCGCAATGAATATTATACCTTATCATGAAACATGGGAGAGAGATGCGATATCGCGTTTTAGGAAGCATTAGAACTCTATTGCTGCGATACGTAGACATCTGCAAACGCTATTTCCTAGCATGGAAGTGTCGCATTTACATTCTTTTGAAGTGAATACGAGATATACATGACACTTCGCAATGAATATTATATCTTGTCATGAAACATAGCAATGAGATGTTATATCGCGTTTTGAGAAGCATTAGAACTCTATTGCTAATACGCGTAAACATCTGCAAACTCTATTTCCTAGCAAGGAAATTTCGCACTTACATTCCACTGAAGTGAATACGAGGTATACATAACATTACACAATGAATAATATATCTTATTACGAAACATAGAAATGAAATACGACATCTCGTTTTAAGAATCATTAGTACTCTATTGCTGTGATACGTAGACATCTGCAAACAATATTTCCTAGCAAGGAAGTGTCGCATTTACATTCTTGTGAAGTGAAATCGAGGTAACATGACACGTCGCAATGAATATTATATCTTATCATGGAACATAGGAATGAGGTGCTATATCGCGTTTTGAGAAGCATTAGAACTCTATTGCTATTATACGTAGACATCTGCAAACTCTATTTCCTAGCAAGGAAATTTCGCACTTACATTCCACTGAAGTGAATACGAGGTATACATAGCATTACACAATGAATATTATATCTTATTACGAAACATAGAAGTGAAATACGACATCTCTATTCATAATGATCTATTTCCTAGCATGGAAGGGTCGCAATTACACTCCTTTGAAGTGAGTACGAGGTATACATAACACTCCATAATGAATATTATATCTTTTCATGAAACATAGCAGTGAGATGCGATATCGCGTTTTAAGAAGCATTAGAAATCTATTGCTACGATACGTAGACATTTGCAAACGCTATTTCCTAGCATGGAAGTGTCGCATATACATTCTTTTGAAGTGAATACGAGATATACACGACACTTCGCAATGAATATTATACCTTATCATGAAACATAGAAGTGAGATGCGATATCGCGTTCTAAGAAGCATTAGAACCCTATTGCTACGATACGTAGACATCTGCAAACTCTATTTCCTAGCATGGAAGTGTCGCATTTACATTCATTTGAAGTGAATACGAGGTATAGATGACATTTCGCAATAAATATTATATCTTATCATGAAACATGGAAGTGAGATGCGATATCGCGTTCTAAGAAGTATTAGAACTCTATTGCTACGATACGTAGACATCTGCAAACGCTATTTCCTAGCATGGAAGTGTAGCATTTACATTCATTTGAAGTGAATACGAGGTATACATGACACTTCGCAATGAATATTATACCTCATCATGAAACATGGAAGAGAGATGCGATGTCGCGTTTTAGGAAGCATTAGAACTCTATTGCTGCGATACGTAGACATCTGCAAACGCTATTTCCTAGCATTACACCTACATTCCACTTACATTCCACTGAAGTGAATTCGAGGTATACATAACACTCCACAATGAATATTATATCTTATCACGAAACATAGAAATGAAATGCGGCATCTCGTTTTAAGACGCATTGGAACTCTATTGCTACGATACGTAGACATCTGCAAAGGCTATTTCCTAGCATGGAAGTGTCATATTTACATTCTTTTGAAGTGAATACGAGGTATACATGACACTTCGCAATGAACATTATATCTTATCATAAAACATAGAAGTGAGATGCGATATCGCGTTCTAAGAAGCATTAGAACTCTATTACTACGATACGTAGACATCTGTAAAGGCTATTTCCTAGCATGGAAGGGTCGCAATTACACTCCTTTGAAGTGAGTACGAGGTATACATAACACTCCATAATGAATATTATATCTTTTCATGAAACATAGCAGTGAGATGCGATATCGCGTTTTAAGAAGCATTAGAAATCTATTGCTACGATACGTAGACATTTGCAAACGCTATTTCCTAGCATGGAAGTGTCGCATATACATTCTTTTGAAGTGAATACGAGATATACACGACACTTCGCAATGAATATTATATCTTATCATGAAACATAGAAGTGAGATGCGATATCGCGTTCTAAGAAGCATTAGAACCCTATTGCTACGATACGTAGACATCTGCAAACACTATTTCCTAGCATGGAAGTGTCGCATTTACATTCATTTGAAGTGAATACGAGGTATAGATGACACTTCGCAATAAATATTATATCTTATCATGAAACATAGAAGTGAGATGCGATATCGCGTTCTAAGAAGTATTAGAACTCTATTGCTACGATACGTAGACATCTGCAAACGCTATTTCCTAGCATGGAAGTGTCGCATTTACATTCATTTGAAGTGAATACGAGGTATACATGACACTTTGCAATGAATATTATACCTTATCATGAAACATAGAAGTGAGATGCGATATCGCGTTCTAAGAAGCATTAGAACCCTATTGCTACGATACGTAGACATCTGCTAACACTATTTCCTAGCATGGAAGTGTCGCATTTACATTCATTTGAAGTGAATACGAGGTATAGATGACACTTCGCAATTAATATTATATCTTATCATGAAACATAGAAGTGAGATGCGATATCGCGCTCTAAGAAGCATTAGAACTCTATTACTACGATACGTAGACATCTGTAAACGCTATTTCCTAGCATGGAAGGGTCGCAATTACACTCCTTTGAAGTGAGTACGAGGTATACATAACACTCCATAATGAATATTATATCTTTTCATGAAACATAGCAGTGAGATGCGGTATCGCGTTTTAAGAAGCATAAGAAATCTATTGCTACGATACGTAGACATCTGCAAACGCTATTTCCTAGCAAGGAAATTTCGCACTTACATTCCACTGAAGTGAATACGAGGTATACATAACACTCCACAATGAATATTATATCTTATCACGAAACATAGAAATGAAATGCGGCATCTCGTTTTAAGACGCATTAGAACTCTATTGCTACGATACGTAGACATCTGCAAACGCTATTTCCTAGCATGGAAGGGTCGCATTTACACTCTTTTGAAGTGAGTGCGAGGTATACATAACACTCCATAATGAATATTATATCTTATTACGAAACATAGAAATGAAATACGACATCTCGTTTTAAGAATCGTTAGTACTCTATTGCTGTGATACGTAGACATCTGCAAACAATATTTCCTAGCAAGGAAGTGTCGCATTTACATTCTTGTGAAGTGAAATCGAGGTATACATGACACTTCGCAATGAATATTATATCTTATCATGGAACATAGAAGTGAGATGCGATATCGCGTTCTAAGAAGCATTAGAAACCTATTGCTACGATACGTAGACATCTGCAAACGCTACTTCCTAGCATGGAAGTGTCGCATTTACATTCTTTTGAAGTGAATACGAGGTATACATGACACTTCGCAATGAATATTATGTCTTATCATGGAACACAGAAATAAGGTGCGACATCACGTTTTAAGAAGCATTAGAACTCTACTGCTTCGATACGTAGACATCTGCAAACGCTATATCCTAGCAAGGTAGTGTCGCACTTACATTCTTTTGAAGTGAATGCGAGGTATACATGACACTTCGCAATGAACATTATATCTTATCACGTAACATAGATATGAGATGCGATTTCGCGAATTAGCAAGCTTTAGAAATCTACTGCTTCGATTCGTAGACATCTGCAAACGCTATTTCCTGGCAAGGAATTGTCGCACTTACATTCATCTGAAGTGTAGACGAGGAATACATAACACATCGCAATGATTATTATACCTTATCATGAAACATTGAAATGAGTTGCGATATCCCGCTTTAAGAAGAATTAGAAATGGACTGCATCGATACGTAGACATCTGCAAACGCTATTTCCTAGCTAGGAAGTGACGCTTTTACATTCATTTGAAGAGTTTGCGAGGTATACATGACACTTCGCAATGAATATTATATCTTATCATTAAACGTAGATATGAGATGCGATATGACGATTTAAGAAGCATTAGAAAACTATTGCTTCGATACGTAGACATCGGCAAACGCTATGGCCTAGCAAGGAAGTGTCGCATTTACATTCTTTTGAAGTGAATACGAAATATTCATAACACTGCGCAATGAATATTATATCTTATCATGAAACATAGAAATGAGATGCGATATAGCGATTTAAGAAGCATTAGAACACTATTTCTTCGATACGTCGACATCTGCAAACGCTATTTCCTAGCAAGGAATTGTAGCATTTACATTCTATTGAAGTGAATTCGAGGTATACATAACACTGCACAATGAATACTATTTCTTATCATGAAACATAGAAATGTGTAGCGATATCGCGTTTTGAGAAGCATTATAACACTAATGCTACGATACGTAGACATCTGCAAGCGCTATTTCCTAGCAAGGAAGTGTCGCATTTGCATTCGTTTGGAGTGAATACGAGGTATACATGACACTTCGCTATGAATATTATATCTTATCATGAAGCATAGAAATGAGATGCGATATCGCGTTTTGAGAAGCATTAGAACTCTATTGCTACGATACGTAGTCATCTGCGAACGCTATTTTCTAGCAAGGAAGATTCGCATTTACATTCTTTTGAAGTGAATACGAGGTATACATGACACTTCGCAATGAATATTATATCTCATCATGAAACATACAAATGAGATGCGATATCTCGTTTTAACAAGCATTACAAATCTACTGCTTCGATACGTAGTCATCTGCAAACGCTATTTCCTAGCAAGGAATTGTTGCATTTACATTCATTTGAACTGTGTGCGAGGTATACGTGACACATCGCAATGAATATTATATCTTATCATGAAACATAGAAATGAGAAGCGATATCGCGTTTTAAGAAGCATTAGTTCCCTATTGCCTCGATGCGCAGATATCTGCAAACGCTATTTCCTAGCAAGGAAGTGTCGCATTTGCATTCGTTTGGAGTGAATACG
The DNA here is from genome assembly GCF_050948175.1 of Xylocopa sonorina. Taxonomy (NCBI): domain Eukaryota; kingdom Metazoa; phylum Arthropoda; class Insecta; order Hymenoptera; family Apidae; genus Xylocopa; species Xylocopa sonorina. Next base: position 190,398 of record NW_027490270.1, on the reverse strand, counting down.
AGGTATACATGACACTTCGCAATGAATATTATACCTTATCATGCAACATAGAAATGAGATGCGATATGACGATTTAGAAGCATTAGAACACTATTACTTCGTTACGTAGACATCTGTAAATGCTATTTCCTAGAGAGGAAGTGTCGCATTTACATTCATTTGAAGTGTATGCGAGGTATACATGACACTTCGCAATGAATATTATATATTATCATGAAACATAGATATGAGATGCGTTATCGCGAATTAGCAGGCTTTAGAAATCTATTGCTTCGATACGTAGACATCTGCAAACGCTATTTCCTGGCAAGGATTTGTCGCGTTTACATTCTTTTGAAGTGAATACGAGGTATACATAACACTTCGCAAGGAATATTATATCTTATCATGAAACATCGAAATGAGTTGCGATATGGCGATTTATGAAGCATTAGATGTCTATTGCTTCGATACGTAGACATCTGCAAACGCTATTTCCAAGCAAGGAAGTGTCGCATTTACATTCTTTTGAAGTGAATACGAGGTATACATAACACTGCACACTGAATATTATACCTTATCATGAAACATAGAAATGAGATGCGACATGGCGATTTGAGATGCATTAGAAATCTGTTGGTTCGATAAGTAGACATCTGCAAACGCTACTTCCTAGGAAGGAAGTCTCGCATTTACATTCTTTTGAAAGGAATACGAGGTATACATGACACTTCGCAATGAATATTATATCTTATCATGAAACGTAGATATGAGATGCGATATGACGATTTAAGAAGCATTAGAAAACTATTGCTTCGATACGTAGACATCGGCAAACGCTATTGCCTAGCAAGGAAGTGTCGCATTTACATTCTTGTGAAGTGAAATCGAGGTATACATGACACTTCGCATTGAATATTATATCTTATCATGTAACATAGAAGTGAGATGCGATATCGCGTTTTAAGAAGCATTAGATCCCTATTGCCTCGATGCGCAGATATCAGCAAACGCTATTTCCTAGCTAGGAAGTGTCGCATTTACATTCTTTTGAAGTGAATACGAAGTATACATGACACTTCGCAATGGATATTATATCTTGCCATGAAACATAGGAATGAGATGCGATATCACGTCTTAAGAAGCATTAGAACTCCATTGCTTGGATACGTAGACATGTGCAAACGCTATTTCCTAGCAAGGAAGATTCGCATTTACATTCTTTTGAAGCGAATGCGAGGTATACATGACACATCGCAATGAACATTATATCTTATCACGTAACACAGAAGTGAGATGCGATATCGCGTTTTAAGAAGCATTAGGACACTATTGTTTCGATACGTCGACATCTGGACCAGCTATTTCCTAGCAAGGAAGTGTCGCATTTACATTCTTTTGAAGTGTTGACGACGAATACATAACACTGCACATTGATTATTATATCTCATCACGAAACACAGTAATGAGATGCGATATCGCGTTCTAAGAAGCATTAGATCTCTATTGCTACCATACGTAGACATCTGCAAACGCTATTTCCTAGAAAGAAAGTGTCGCATTTACATTAATTTGAGTCGTAGACTAAATTTACATAACACTTCGGAATGAATATTATATGTAATCATGAAACACAGAAATGAGATGCGATTTCGCGTTCTAAGAAGCATTGGAACTCTATTGCTACGATACGTAGACATCTGCAAACGCTACTTCCTAGCATGGAAGAGTCGCGTTTACATTCTTTTGAAGTGAATACGAGGTATACATGGCACTTTGCAAAGAATATTATACCTTATCATGAAACATTGAAATGAGATGCGATAGGGCGATTTAAGAAGCATTAGAATCCTATTGCTTCGATTGGTAGACATCTGCCAACGCTATTTCCTAGCAATGAAGTGTCGCATTTACATCCGTTTGAAGTATATACGAGATATACATGACACTTCGCAATGAATATTATATATTATCATGAAACATAGGTATGAGATGCGATATCGCGAATTAGCAAGCTTTAGAAACCTATTGCTTCGATACGTAGACATCTGCAAACGCTATTTCCTAGCAAGGAATTGTAGCATTTACATTCTATTGAAGTGAAGTCGAGGTATACATAACACTGCACAATGAATACTATATCTTATCATGAAACAAAGAAATGAGTAGCGATATCGCGTTTTGAGAAGCATTAGAACACTATTGCTTCGATACGGAGACATCTTCAAACGCTATTTCCTAGCAAGGAAGTGTCGCATTTACATTCTTTTGAGATGAATACGAGGTAAGCATGACACTTCGCAATGAATATTATATCTTATCACGAAACATAGAAAAGAGATGCGATATCGCGATTTAAGAAGTATTAGAACACTATTTCTTCGATACGGAGACATCTGCAAACGCTATTTCCTGGCAAGGTATTGTCGCATTCACTTTCTTTTGTAGTGAATACGAGGAGTACATAACACTGCACATTAAATATTATATCTTATCATGAAACATAGGAATGAGATGCGCTATCGCGTTTTGAGAAGCATTAGAACTCTATTGCTTCGATACGTAGACATCTGCAAACGCTATTTCCTGGCAAGGATTTGTCGCGTTTACATTCTTTTGAAGTGTATGCGAGGTGTACATAGCACTGCACAATGAATATTATATCTATCATGAAGCATAGAAATAAGATACGATATGGCGATTTAAGAAGCATTAGAACACTATTGCTTCGATACGCAGACATCGGCAAACGCTATTTCCTAGCGAGGTAGTGTCGCATTTACATTCATTTGAAGAGTAGACGGAATATACATAACACTGCAAAATGAATATTATGTCTTATCATAAAACATAGAAATGAGATGCGGTATGGTGATTTATGAAGCATTAGAAGTCTATTGCTTCGATACGTATACATCTGCAAACGCTATTTCCTAGCAAGGAAGTGTCGCATTTACATCCTTTTGAGGTGAATACGAGGTATACATGACACTTCGCAATGAATATTATATCTCATCATGAAACATAGAAATGAGTTGCGATCTCGCGTTTGAAGAAGAGTTAGAACTCTATTGCCATGACACATAGACACCTGCAAACGCTATTTCCTAGGAAGGAAGTGTCGCAATTACATTCATTTGAAGCGTATGCGAGATATAAGTGACATTTCGTAATGAATATTATATCTTGTCACGAAACATAGAAATGAGGTGCGATATCGCGTTTTGAGAAGCATTAGAACTCTATTGCTTCGATACGTGGACATCAGCCAACGCTATGTCCTAGCAAGGAAGTGTCGCATTTACATTCTTTTGAAAGGAATACGAGGTATACATGACACTTCGCAATGAATATTATATCTCATCATGAAACATACAAATGAGATGCGATATCTCGTTTTAACAAGCATTACAAATCTACTGCTTCGATACGTAGTCATCTGCAAACGCTATTTCCTAGCAAGGAATTGTTGCATTTACATTCATTTGAACTGTGTGCGAGGTATACGTGACACATCGCAATGAATATTATATCTTATCATGAAACATAGAAATGAGAAGCGATATCGCGTTTTAAGAAGCATTAGTTCCCTATTGCCTCGATGCGCAGATATCTGCAAACGCTATTTCCTAGCAAGGAAGTGTCGCATTTGCATTCGTTTGGAGTGAATACGAGGTATACATGACACTTCGCAATGAATATTATACCTTATCATGCAACATAGAAATGAGATGCGATATGACGATTTAGAAGCATTAGAACACTATTACTTCGTTACGTAGACATCTGTAAATGCTATTTCCTAGAGAGGAAGTGTCGCATTTACATTCATTTGAAGTGTATGCGAGGTATACATGACACTTCGCAATGAATATTATATATTATCATGAAACATAGATATGAGATGCGTTATCGCGAATTAGCAGGCTTTAGAAATCTATTGCTTCGATACGTAGACATCTGCAAACGCTATTTCCTGGCAAGGATTTGTCGCGTTTACATTCTTTTGAAGTGAATACGAGGTATACATAACACTTCGCAAGGAATATTATATCTTATCATGAAACATCGAAATGAGTTGCGATATGGCGATTTATGAAGCATTAGATGTCTATTGCTTCGATACGTAGACATCTGCAAACGCTATTTCCAAGCAAGGAAGTGTCGCATTTACATTCTTTTGAAGTGAATACGAGGTATACATAACACTGCACACTGAATATTATACCTTATCATGAAACATAGAAATGAGATGCGACATGGCGATTTGAGATGCATTAGAAATCTGTTGGTTCGATAAGTAGACATCTGCAAACGCTACTTCCTAGGAAGGAAGTCTCGCATTTACATTCTTTTGAAAGGAATACGAGGTATACATGACACTTCGCAATGAATATTATATCTTATCATGAAACGTAGATATGAGATGCGATATGACGATTTAAGAAGCATTAGAAAACTATTGCTTCGATACGTAGACATCGGCAAACGCTATTGCCTAGCAAGGAAGTGTCGCATTTACATTCTTGTGAAGTGAAATCGAGGTATACATGACACTTCGCATTGAATATTATATCTTATCATGTAACATAGAAGTGAGATGCGATATCGCGTTTTAAGAAGCATTAGATCCCTATTGCGTCGATGCGCAGATATCAGCAAACGCTATTTCCTAGCTAGGAAGTGTCGCATTTACATTCTTTTGAAGTGAATACGAAGTATACATGACACTTCGCAATGGATATTATATCTTGCCATGAAACATAGGAATGAGATGCGATATCACGTCTTAAGAAGCATTAGAACTCCATTGCTTGGATACGTAGACATGTGCAAACGCTATTTCCTAGCAAGGAAGATTCGCATTTACATTCTTTTGAAGCGAATGCGAGGTATACATGACACATCGCAATGAACATTATATCTTATCACGTAACACAGAAGTGAGATGCGATATCGCGTTTTAAGAAGCATTAGGACACTATTGTTTCGATACGTCGACATCTGGACCAGCTATTTCCTAGCAAGGAAGTGTCGCATTTACATTCTTTTGAAGTGTTGACGACGAATACATAACACTGCACATTGATTATTATATCTCATCACGAAACACAGTAATGAGATGCGATATCGCGTTCTAAGAAGCATTAGATCTCTATTGCTACCATACGTAGACATCTGCAAACGCTATTTCCTAGAAAGAAAGTGTCGCATTTACATTAATTTGAGTCGTAGACTAAATTTACATAACACTTCGGAATGAATATTATATGTAATCATGAAACACAGAAATGAGATGCGATTTCGCGTTCTAAGAAGCATTGGAACTCTATTGCTACGATACGTAGACATCTGCAAACGCTACTTCCTAGCATGGAAGAGTCGCGTTTACATTCTTTTGAAGTGAATACGAGGTATACATGGCACTTTGCAAAGAATATTATACCTTATCATGAAACATTGAAATGAGATGCGATAGGGCGATTTAAGAAGCATTAGAATCCTATTGCTTCGATTGGTAGACATCTGCCAACGCTATTTCCTAGCAATGAAGTGTCGCATTTACATCCGTTTGAAGTATATACGAGATATACATGACACTTCGCAATGAATATTATATATTATCATGAAACATAGGTATGAGATGCGATATCGCGAATTAGCAAGCTTTAGAAACCTATTGCTTCGATACGTAGACATCTGCAAACGCTATTTCCTGGCAAGGATTTGTCGCGTTTACATTCTTTTGAAGTGTATGCGAGGTGTACATAGCACTGCACAATGAATATTATATCTATCATGAAGCATAGAAATAAGATACGATATGGCGATTTAAGAAGCATTAGAACACTATTGCTTCGATACGCAGACATCGGCAAACGCTATTTCCTAGCGAGGTAGTGTCGCATTTACATTCATTTGAAGAGTAGACGGAATATACATAACACTGCAAAATGAATATTATGTCTTATCATAAAACATAGAAATGAGATGCGGTATGGTGATTTATGAAGCATTAGAAGTCTATTGCTTCGATACGTATACATCTGCAAACGCTATTTCCTAGCAAGGAAGTGTCGCATTTACATCCTTTTGAGGTGAATACGAGGTATACATGACACTTCGCAATGAATATTATATCTCATCATGAAACATAGAAATGAGTTGCGATCTCGCGTTTGAAGAAGAGTTAGAACTCTATTGCCATGACACATAGACACCTGCAAACGCTATTTCCTAGGAAGGAAGTGTCGCAATTACATTCATTTGAAGCGTATGCGAGATATAAGTGACATTTCGTAATGAATATTATATCTTGTCACGAAACATAGAAATGAGGTGCGATATCGCGTTTTGAGAAGCATTAGAACTCTATTGCTTCGATACGTGGACATCAGCCAACGCTATGTCCTAGCAAGGAAGTGTCGCATTTACATTCTTTTGAAAGGAATACGAGGTATACATGACACTTCGCAATGAATATTATATCTTATCATGAAACATAGAAATGTGATGCGATATGACGATTTAAGAAGCATTAGAACACTATTGCTTCGATACGTAGATATCTGCAAACGCTATTTCCTAGCAAGGAAGTGTCGCATTTACATTCTTTTGAAATGAATGCGAGGTAAGCATGACACTTCGCAATGAATATTATATCTTATCACCAATCATAGAAATGAGATGCGATATCGCGATTTAAGAAGCATTAGAACACTATTTCTTCGATACGGAGACATCTGCAAACGCTATTTCCTAGCAAGGATGTGTCGCATTTACATTCATTTGATGTGTATATTAGGTATACATGACACTTCGCAGTAAATATTATATATTATCATGAAACATAAAAATGACATGCGATATGGCGATTTAAGAAGCATTGGAATTCTGCTTCTTCGATACGTGGACATCTGCAAACGCTTTTTCCTAGCAAGAAAGTGTCGCATGTACATTCAATTGAAGTGTATGCGAGGTATACATGACACTTCGCAGTGAATATTATATATTATCATGAAACATAGAAATGCGGAGCGATATGGCGATTTAAGAAGCATTAGATCCCTATTGCTTCGATACGATGACATCTGCAAACGCTATTTCCTAGCATGGAACTGTCGCATTCACATTCATTTGAAGTGTATGCGAGGTATACATGACACTTCGCAATGAACATTATATATTATCATGAAACATAGATATGGGATGCAATATCGCGCATTAGCAAGCTTTAGAAATCTATTGCTTCGATACGTAGACATCTGCAAACGCTATTTCCTAGCAAGGATGTGAGGCATTTACATTCTTTTGAAGTGAATACGAGGTATACATGACACTTCGCAATGAATATTATATCCTATCATGAAACATAGGAATGAGATACGATATCGCGATTTAAGAAGCATTAGAGCACTATTGCATCGATACGTAGACATCTGCAAACGCTATTCCTTAGGAAGGTAGTGTCGTATTTACATTCATTTTAAGCGTATGCGAGGTATACATGACACATCGCAATGAATATTATATATTATCGTGAAACATAGAAATGAGAATCCATATCGCATTTCGAGAAGCATATGAACAATAATGCCACGATACGTAGACATCTGCAAACGCTATTTCCTAGCAAGGAAGTGTCGCATTTACATCCATTTGAAGTATATACGAGCTATACATGACACTACGCAATGAATATTACATCTTATCGTGAAACATAGAAATGAGATGCGATATGACGATTTAAGAAGAATTAGAAATCTATTGCTTCCATACGTAGACATCTGCAAACGCTATTTCCTTGCAAGGAAGTGTCGCGTTTACATTCTTTTGAAGTGAATACGAGGTATACATAGCACTCGACAATGAATATTATATCTTATCATGAAACATAGAAATGAGATGCAATATGGCGATTTAAGATACTTTAGAACTGTATTTATTCGATACGAAGATATCTGCAAACGCAATATCCTAGCAGGGAACTGTCGCATTCACATTTATTTGAAGTGTGTGCGAGGTATACATGACACTTCGCAATGAATATTATATATTATCATGAAACGTAGAAAGGAGATGCGATATGGCGATCTAAGAAGCATTAGAACTCTATTGGTTCGATACGTAGACATCTGCAAACGCTACTTCCTAGCAAGGAAGTGTCGCATTTACATTCTTTTGAAGTGTATACGAGGTATTCATAACACTGCACAATGAATATTATATCTCATCATGAAACAAAGAAATGAGATGCGATATGGCGATTTAAGAAGCATTAAAAATCTATTGGTTCGATACGTAGGCATCTGCAAACGCTATTTCCAAGCAAGGAAGTGTCGCGCTTACATTATTTTGAAGTGAATACGAGGTATTCATAACACTGCACAATGAATATTATATTTTATCATGAAACATAGAAATCAGATGCGATATCGCGATATAAGAAGCATTAGAACTCTATTGCTTCGATACGTAGACATCTGCAAATGCTATTGCCTAGCAAGGAAGTGTCGCATTTACATTCTATTGAAGTGAATACGAAATATTCATAACACTGCACAATGATTATTATATCATATCGTGAAACATAAAAATGAGATGCGATATCGCGATTTAAGCAGCTTTGGAACTCTATTGCTTCGATACGTAGATATCTGCAAACACTATTTCCCAGCAAGGAACTGTCGCATTCACATTCGTTTGAATTGTATGCGAGGTATACATGACACTTCGCAATGAATATTATATATTATCATGAAACATAGGTATGAGGTGCGATATCGCGAATTAGCAAGCTTTAGAAATCTATTGCTTCGATGCCTAGACATCTGCAAACGCTATTTCCTAGCAAGGAAGTGTCGCATTTACATTCATTTTAAGTGTATGCGAGGTATACATGACCCTTCGCAATGAATATTATATATTGTCATGAAACATAGAAATGAGATGCGATTTCGCGAATTAGAAGGTTTTTGAACTCTATTGCTTCGATACGTAGGCATCTGCAAACGCTACTTCCTAGCAAGGACGTGTCGCATTTACATTCTTTTGAAACGAATACGAGGTATACATAACATTACACAATGAATATTATATCTTATTACGAAACATAGAAATGAAATACGACATCCCGTTTTAAGAATCATTAGTACTCTACTGCTGTGATACGTAGACATCTGCAAACAATATTTCCTAGCAAGGAAGTGTCGCATTTACATTCTTGTGAAGTGAAATCGAGGTATACATGACACTTCGCATTGAATATTATATCTTATCATGAGACATAGAAGTGAGATGCGATATCGCGTATTAGGAAGCATTTGAACTCTATTGCTACGATACGTAGACATCTGCAAACGCTATTTCCTAGCATGGAAGGGTCGCATTTACATTCTTTTGAAGTGAGTACGAGGTATACATAACTCTCCATAATGAATATTATATCTTATCATGAAACATAGCAGTAAGATGCGATATCGCGTTTTAAGAAGCATTAGAACTCTATTGCTACGATACGTAGACATCTGCAAACGCTATTTCCTAGCATGGAAGTGTCGCATTTACATTCTTTTGAAGTGAATACGAGATATACATGACACTTCGCAATGAATATTATATCTTATCATGAAACATAGGAATGAGGTGCTATATCGCGTTTTGAGAAGCATTAGAACTCTATTGCTAATATACGTAGAAATCTGCAAACCCTATTTCCTAGCAAGGAAATTTCGCACTTACATTCCACTGAAGTGAGTACGAGGTATACATAACATTACACAGTGAATATTATATCTTATTACGAATCATAGAAATGAAATACGACATCTCGTTTTAAGAAGCATTAGTACTCTATTGCTGTGATACGTAGACATCTGCAAACAATATTTCCTAGCAAGGAAGTGTCGCATTTACATTCTTGTGAAGTGAAATCGAGGTATACATGACACTTCGCATTGAATATTATATCCTATCATGAAACATAGAAGTGAGATGCGATATCGCGTTTTGAGAAGCATTAGAACCCTATTGCTACGATACGTAGACATCTCCAAACGGTACTTCCTAGCATGGAAGGGTCGCATTTACATTCTTTTGAAGTGAGTACGAGGTATACATAACTCTCCATAATGAATATTATATCTTATCATGAAACATAGCAGTGAGATGCGATATCGCGTTTTAAGAAGCATTAGAACTCTATTGCTACGATACGTAGACATCTGCAAACGCTATTTCCTAGCATGGAAGTGTCGCATTTACACTCGCTTGAAGTGAATACGAGATATACATGACACTTCGCAATGAATATTATATCTTATCATGAAACATAGGAATGAGGTGCTATATCGCGTTTTGAGAAGCATTAGAACTCTACAGCTACGATACGTAGACATCTGCAAAGGCTATTTCCTAGCATGGAAGGGTCGCATTTACATTCTTTTGAAGTGAGTACGAGGTATACATAACACTCCATAATGAATATTATATCTTATCATGAAACATAGCAGTGAGATGCGATATCGCGTTTTAAGAAGCATTAGAACTCTATTGCTAATATACGTAGACATCTGCAAACTCTATTTCCTAGCATTACACTTACATTCCACTGGCATTCCACTGAAGTAAAAACGAGGTATACATAACATTACACAATGAATATTATATCTTATCACGAAACATAGAAATGAAATGCGGCATCTCGTTTTAAGACGCATTAGAACTCTATTGCTACGATACGTAGACATCTGCAAATGCTATTTCCTAGCATGGAAGTGTCATATTTACATTCTTTTGAAATGAATACGAGGTATAGATGACACTTCGCAATGAACATTATATCTTATCATGAAACATAGAAGTGAGATGCGATATCGCGTTTTGAGAAGCATTAGAACCCTATTGCTACGATACGTAGACATCTCCAAACGGTACTTCCTAGCATGGAAGGGTCGCATTTACATTCTTTTGAAGTGAGTACGAGGTATACATAACTCTCCATAATGAATATTATATCTTATCATGAAACATAGCAGTGAGATGCGATATCGCGTTTTAAGAAGCATTAGAACTCTATTGCTACGATACGTAGACATCTGCAAACGCTATTTCCTAGCATGGAAGTGTCGCATTTACATTCTTTTGAAGTGAATACGAGATATACATGACACTTCGCAATGAATATTATATCTTATCATGAAACATAGGAATGAGGTGCTATATCGCGTTTTGAGAAGCATTAGAACTCTATTGCTAATATACGTAGAAATCTGCAAACCCTATTTCCTAGCAAGGAAATTTCGCACTTACATTCCACTGAAGTGAGTACGAGGTATACATAACATTACACAGTGAATATTATATCTTATTACGAATCATAGAAATGAAATACGACATCTCGTTTTAAGAAGCGTTAGTACTCTATTGCTGTGATACGTAGACATCTGCAAACAATATTTCCTAGCAAGGAAGTGTCGCATTTACATTCTTGTGAAGTGAAATCGAGGTATACATGACACTTCGCATTGAATATTATATCCTATCATGAAACATAGAAGTGAGATGCGATATCGCGTTTTAGGAAGCATTAGAACTCTATTGCTACGATACGTAGACATCTGCAAACGCTATTTCCTAGCATGGAAGGGTCGCATTTACATTCTTTTGAAGTGAGTATGAGGTATACATAACACTCCATAATGAATATTATATCTTATCATGAAACATAGCAGTGAGATGCGATATCGCGTTTTAAGAAGCATTAGAACTCTATTGCTACGATACGTAGACATCTGCAAACGCTATTCCCTAGCAAAGAAGTGTCGCATTTGCATTCTTTTGAAGTGAATACGAGGTATACATGACACTTCGCAATGAACATTATATCTTATCATGAAACATAGAAGTGAGATGCGATATCGCGTTTTGAGAAGCATTAGAACCCTATTGCTACGATACGTAGACATCTCCAAACGGTACTTCCTAGCATGGAAGGGTCGCATTTACATTCTTTTGAAGTGAGTACGAGGTATACATAACTCTCCATAATGAATATTATATCTTATCATGAAACATAGCAGTGAGATGCGATATCGCGTTTTAAGAAGCATTAGAACTCTATTGCTACGATACGTAGACATCTGCAAACGCTATTTCCTAGCATGGAAGTGTCGCATTTACATTCTTTTGAAGTGAATACGAGATATACATGACACTTCGCAATGAATATTATATCTTATCATGAAACATAGGAATGAGGTGCTATATCGCGTTTTGAGAAGCATTAGAACTCTATTGCTAATATACGTAGAAATCTGCAAACTCTATTTCCTAGCAAGGAAATTTCGCACTTACATTCCACTGAAGTGAGTACGAGGTATACATAACATTACACAGTGAATATTATATCTTATTACGAATCATAGAAATGAAATACGACATCTCGTTTTAGGAAGCATTAGTACTCTATTGCTGTGATACGTAGACATCTGCAAACAATATTTCCTAGCAAGGAAGTGTCGCATTTACATTCTTGTGAAGTGAAATCGAGGTATACATGACACTTCGCATTGAATATTATATCCTATCATGAAACATAGAAGTGAGATGCGATATCGCGTTTTAGGAAGCATTAGAACTCTATTGCTACGATACGTAGACATCTGCAAACGCTATTTCCTAGCATGGAAGGGTCGCATTTACATTCTTTTGAAGTGAGTACGAGGTATACATAACACTCCATAATGAATATTATATCTTATCATGAAACATAGCAGTGAGATGCGATATCGCGTTTTAAGAAGCATTAGAACTCTATTGCTACGTTACGCAGACATCTGCAAAAGCTATTTCCTAGCATGGAAGTGTCGCATTTACATTCATTTGAAGTGAATACGAGGTATACATGACACTTCGCAATGAATATTATACCTTATCATGAAACATAGATGAGAGATGCGATATCGCGTTTTAGGAAGCATTAGAACTCTATTGCTGCGATACGTAGACAACTGCAAACGCTATTTCCTAGCATGGAAGTGTCGCATTTACATTCTTTTGAAGTGAATACGAGATATACATGACACTTCGCAATGAATATTATAGCTTATCATGAAACCTAGGAATGAGGTGCTATATCGCGTTTTGAGAAGCATTAGAACTCTATTGCTATTATACGTAGACATTTGCAAACTCTATTTCCTAGCAAGGAAATTTCGCACTTACATTCCACTGAAGTGAATACGAGGTATACATAACATTACACAATGAATATTATATCTTATTACGAAACATAGAAGTGAATTACGGCATCTCGTTTTAAGAAGCATTAGTACTCTATTGCTGTGATACGTAGACATCTGCAAACAATATTTCCTAGCATGGAAGTGTCATATTTACATTCTTTTGAAGTGAATACGAGGTATACATGACACTTCGCAATAAATATTATATCTTATCATGAAACATAGGAGTGAGATGCGAGATCGCGTTCTAAGAAGCATTAGAACTCTATTGCTACGATACGTAGACATCTGCAAACGCTATTTCCTAGCATGGAAGTGTCGCATTTACATTCGTTTGAAGTGAATACGAGATATACATGACACTTCGCAATGAATATTATATCTTATCATGAAACATAGAAGTGAGATGCGATATGGCATTTTAAGAATCATTAGAACTCTATTGCTACGATACGTAGACATCTGCAAACGCTATTTCCTAGCATGGAAGTGTCGCATATACATTCTTTTGAAGTGAATACGAGATATACATGACACTTCGCAATGAATATTATATCTTATCATGAAACATAGGAATGAGGTGCTATATCGCGTTTTGAGAAGCATTAGAACTCTATTGCTACGATATGTAGACATCTGCAAACGCTATTTCCTAGCATGGAAGTGTCGCATTTACATTCGTTTGAAGTGAATACGAGATATACATGACACTTCGCAATGAATATTATATCTTATCATGAAACATAGAAGTGAGATGCGATATGGCATTTTAAGAATCATTAGAACTCTATTGTTTCGACACGTAGTCATCTGGAAACTCTATTTCCTAGCAAGGAAGTGTCGCATTTACATCCTTTTGAAGTGAATACGAGGTATACATGACACTCCATAATGAATATTATATCTTATCATGAAACATAGCAGTGAGATGCGATATCGCGTTTTAAGAAGCATTAGAACTCTATTGCTACGATACGTAGACATCTGCAAAGGCTATTTCCCAGGATGGAAGTGTCGCATTTACACTCGTTTGAAGTGAATACGGGATATACATGACACTTCGCAATGAATATTATATCTTCTCATGAAACATAGCAGTCAGATGCGATATCGCGTTTTAACAAGCATTAGAACTCTATAGCTGCAATACGTAGACATCTGCAAACGCTATTTCCTAGCATGGAAGTGTCGCATTTACATTCGTTTGAAGTGAATACGAGATATACATGACACTTCGCAATGAATATTATATCTTATCATGAAACATAAGAATGAGGTGCTATATCGCGTTTTGAGAAGCACTAGAACTCTATTGCTACGATACGTAGACATTTGCAAACGCTATTTCCTAGCATGGAAGTGTTGCATTTACATTCTTTTGAAGTGAATACGAGGTGTACATGACACTTCGCAATAAATATTATATCTTATCATGAAACATAAAAGTGAGATGCGATATCGCGTTCTATGAAGCATTAGAACTCTATTGCTACGATACGTAGACATCTGCAAAGGCTATTCCCTAGCATGGAAGGGTCGCATTAACTTTCTTTTGAAGTGAGTACGAGGTATACATATCACTCCATAATGAATTATATATCTTATCATGAAACATAGCAGTGAGATGCGATATCGCGTTTTAAGAAGCATTAGAACTCTATAGCTACAATACGTAGACATCTGCAAACGCTATTTCCTAGCATGGAAGTGTCGCATTTACACTCGTTTGAAGTGAATACGAGATATACATGACACTTCGCAATGAATATTATATCTTCTCATGAAACATAGCAATCAGATGCGATATCGCGTTTTAACAAGCATTAGAACTCTATAGCTACAATACGTAGACATCTGCAAACGCTATTTCCTAGCATGGAATTGTCGCATTTACATTTGTTTGAAGTGAATACGAGATATACATGACACTTCGCAATGAATATTATATCTTATCATGAAACATAGGAATGAGGTGCTATATCGCGTTTTGAGAAGCACAAGAACTCTATTGCTACGATACGTAGACATCTGCAAACGCTATTTCCTAGCATGGAAGTGTTGCATTTACATTCTTTTGAAGTGAATACGAGGTATACATGACACATCGCAATGAATATTATATCTTATCATGGAACATAAAAGTGAGATGCGATATCGCGTTCTATGAAGCATTAGAACTCTATTGCTACGATACGTAGACATCTGCAAGGGCTATTCCCTAGCATGGAAGGGTCGCATTTACTTTCTTTTGAAGTGAGTACGAGGTATACATATCACTCCATAATGAATATTATATCTTATCATGAAACATAGCAGTGAGATGCGATATCGCGTTTTAAGAAGCATTAGAACTCTATAGCTACAATACGTAGACATCTGCAAACGCTATTTCCTAGCATGGAAGTGTCGCATTTACACTCGTTTGAATTGAATACGAGATATACATGACACTTCGCAATGAATATTATATCTTATCATGAAACATAGGAATGAGGTGCTATATCGCGTTTTGAGAAGCATTAGAACTCTATTGCTACGATACGTAGACATCTGAAAACGCTATTTCCTAGCATGGAAGTGTCGCATTTACATTCGTTTGAAGTGAATACGAGATATACATGACACTTCGCAATGAATATTATATCTTATCATGAAACATAGGAATGAGGTGCTATATCGCGTTTTGAGAAGCATTAGAACTCTATTGCTACGATACGTAGACATCTGCAAACGCTACTTCCTAGCATGGAAGTGTCGCATTTACATTCTTTTGATGTGAATACGAGATGCACATGACACTTCGCAATGAATATTATATCTTCTCATGAAACATAGCAGTGAGATGCGATATCGCGTTTTAAGAAGCATTAGTACTCTATTGCTACGATACGTAGACATCTGCAAACGCTATTACCTAGCATGGAAGTGTCGCATTTACACTCGCTTGAAGTGAATACGAGATATACATGACACTTCGCAATGAATATTATATCTTATCATGAAACATAGGAATGAGGTGCTATATCGCGTTTTGAGAAGCATTAGAACTATATTGCTACGATAAGTAGACATCTGCAAACGCTATTTCCTAGCATGGAAGTGTCGCAATTACATTCTTTTGAAGTGAATACGAGGTATACATGACACTTCGCAATGAATATTATATCTTCTCAGGAAACATAGCAATCAGATGCGATATCGCGTTTTAACAAGCATTAGAACTCTATAGCTACAATACGTAGACATCTGCAAACGCTATTTCCTAGCATGGAAGGGTCGCATTTACACTCTTTTGAAGTGAGTACGATGTATACATAACACTCCATAATGAATATTATATCTTTTCATGTAACATAGCAGTGAGATGCGATATCGCGTTTTAAGAAGCATTAGAAATCTATTGCTACGATACGTAGACATCTGCAAACGCTATTTCCTAGCATGGAGGTGTCGTATTTACATTCTTTTGAAGTGAATACGAGATATGCATGACACTTCGCAATGAATTTTATATCTTATCATGAAACATAGAATTGAGATGCGAGATCGCGTTCTATGAAGCATTAGAACTCTATTGCAACGATACATAGACATCTGCAAACGCTATTTTCTAGCATGGAAGTGTCGCATTTACATTCGTTTGAAGTGAATACGAGATATACATGACACTTCGCAGTGAATATTATATCTTATCATGAAACATAGAAGTGAGATGCGATATGGCATTTTAAGAATCATTAGAACTCTATTGTTTCGACACGTAGTCATCTGGAAACTCTATTTCCTAGCAAGGAAGTGTCGCATTTACATCCTTTTGAAGCGAATACGAGGTATACATGACACTCCATAATGAATATTATATCTTATCATGAAACATAGCAGTGAGATGCGATATCGCGTTTTAAGAAGCATAAGAACTCTATTGCTACGATACGTAGACATCTGCAAAGGCTATTTCCTAGCATGGAAGTGTCGCATTTACACTCGTTTGAAGTGAATACGAGATATACATGACACTTCGCAATGAATATTATATCTTCTCATGAAACATAGCAGTCAGATGCGATATCGCGTTTTAACAAGCATTAGAACTCTATAGCTGCAATACGTAGACATCTGCAAACGCTATTTCCTAGCATGGAAGTGTCGCATTTACATTCGTTTGAAGTGAATACGAGATATACATGACACTTCGCAATGAATATTATATCTTATCTTGAAACATAGGAATGAGGTGCTATATCGCGTTTTGAGAAGCACTAGAAATCTATTGCTACGATACGTAGACATCTGCAAACGCTATTTCCTAGCATGGAAGTGTTGCATTTACATTCTTTTGAAGTGAATACGAGGTGTACATGACACTTCGCAATGAATATTATATCTTATCATGAAACATAAAAGTGAGATGCGATATCGCGTTCTATGAAGCATTAGAACTCTATTGCTACGATACGTAGACATCTGCAAAGGCTATTCCCTAGCATGGAAGGGTCGCATTTACTTTCTTTTGAAGTGAGTACGAGGTATACATATCACTGCATAATGAATTATATATCTTATCATGAAACATAGCAGTGGGATGCGATATCGCGTTTTAAGAAGCATTAGAACTCTATAGCTACAATACGTAGACATCTGCAAACGCTATTTCCTAGCATGGAAGTGTCGCATTTACACTCGTTTGAAGTGAATACGAGATATACATGACACTTCGCAATGAATATTATATCTTCTCATGAAACATAGCAATCAGATGCGATATCGCGTTTTAACAAGCATTAGAACTCTATAGCTACAATACGTAGACATCTGCAAACGCTATTTCCTAGCATGGAAGTGTCGCATTTACATTTGTTTGAAGCGAATACGAGATATACATGACACTTCGCAATGAATATTATATCTTATCATGAAACATAGGAATGAGGTGCTATATCGCGTTTTGAGAAGCACTAGAACTCTATTGCAACGATACGTAGACATCTGCAAACGCTATTTCCTAGCATGGAAGTGTTCATTTACATTCTTTTGAAGTGAATACGAGGTATACATGACACATCGCAATGAATATTATATCTTATCATGAAACATAAACGTGAGATGCGATATCGCGTTCTATGAAGCATTAGAACTCTATTGTTTCGACACGTAGTCATCTGGAAACGCTATTTCCTAGCAAGGAAGTGTCGCATTTACATCCTTTTGAAGTGAATACGAGGTATACATGCCACTTCGCAATGAATATTATATCTGATCATGACACATAGAAATGAGATGCGACATCTCGTTTTAAGAAGCATTAGAACTCTATTGCTACGATACGTAGACATCTGCAAGCGCTATTTCCTAGGATGGGAGGGTCGCATTTGCATTCTTTTGAAGTGAGTACGAGGTATTCATAACACTCCATAATGAATATTATATCTTCTCATGAAACATAGCAGTCAGATGCGATATCGCGTTTTAACAAGCATTAGAACTCTATAGCTACGATACGTAGACATCTGCAAACGCTATTTCCTAGCATGGATGTGTCGCATTTACATTCGTTTGAAGTGAATACGAGATATACATGACACTTCGCAATGAATATTATATCTTATCATGAAACATAGGAATGAGGTGCTATATCGCGTTTTGAGAAGCACTAGAACTCTATTGCTACGATACGTAGACATCTGCAAACGCTATATCCTAGCATGGAAGTGTCGCATTTACATTCTTTTGAAGTGAATACGAGGTATACATGACACTTCGCAATGAATATTATATCTTATCATGAAACATAAAAGTGAGATGCGATATCGTGTTCTAAGAAACATTAGAACTCTATTGCTACGATACGTAGACATCTGCAAAGGCTATTCCCTAGCATGGAAGGGTCGCATTTACTTTCTTTTGAAGTGAGTACGAGGTATGCATATCACTCCATAATGAATATTATATCTTATCATGAAACATAGCAGTGAGATGCGATATCGCGTTTTAAGAAGCATTAGAACTCTATTGCTACGATACGTAGACATCTGCAAACGCTATTTCCTAGCATGGAAGTGTCGCATTTACATTCATTTGAAGTAAATACGAGGTATACATGACACTTCGCTATGAATATTATACCTTATCATGAAACATAGAAGAGTGATGCGATATCGCGTTTTAGGAAGCATTGGAGCTCTATTGCTGCGATACGTAGACATCTGCAAACGCTATTTCCTAGCATGGAAGTGTCGCATTTACATTCTTTTGAAGTGAATACGAGATATACATGACACTTCGAAATGAATATTATATCTTATCATGAAACATAGGAATGAGGTGCTATATCGCGTAATGAGAAGCATTAGAACTCTATTGCTAATATACGTAGACATCTGCAAACTCTATTTCCTAGAATGGAAATGTGGCACTTACATTCCACTGAAGTGAATACGAGGTATACATAACATTACACAATGAGTATTATATCTTATTACGGAACATAGAAATGAAATACGACATCCCGTTATAAGAAGCATTAGTACTCTATTGCTGTGATACGTAGACATCTGCAAACAATATTTCCTAGCAAGGAAGTGTCGCATTTACATTCTTGTGAAGTGAAATCGAGGTATACATGACACTTCGCAATGAGTATTACATCTTATCATGAAACATAGAAGTGAGATGCCATATCGCGTTTTAAGAAGCATCAGAACTCTATTGCTACGATACGTAGACATCTGCAAACGCTGTATCCTAGCATGGAAGTGTCGCTTTTACATTCTTTTGATGCGAATACGAGGTGTACATAACACTCTACAAAGAATATTATATCTTATCACGAAATATAGAAGTGAGATGCGATATCGCGTTCTAAGAAGCATTAGAACTCTATTGCTATGATACGTAGACATCTGCAAAGGCTATTTCCTAGCATGGAAGGGTCGCATTTACATTCTTTTGAAGTGAGTACCAGGTATACATAACACTCCATAATGAATATTATATCTTATCATGAAACATAGCAGTGAGATGCGATATCGCGTTTTGAGAAGCATTAGAACTCTATTGCTAGGATACGTAGACATCTGCAAACGCTATTTCCTAGCATGGAAGTTTCGCAGTTACATTCTTTTGAAGTGAATACGAGATATACATGACACTTCGCAATTAATACTATGTCTTATCATGAAACATAGGAATGAGATGCGATATCGCGTTTTAAGAAGCATTAGAACTCTATAGCTACAATACGTAGACATCTGCAAACGCTATTTCCTAGCATGGAAGTGTCGCATTTACATTCGTTTGAAGTGAATACGAGATATACATGACACTTCGCAATGAATATTATATCTTATCATGAAACATAGGAATGAGGTGCTATATCGCGTTTTGAGAAGCACTAGAACTCTATTGCTACGATACGTAGACATCTGCAAACGCTATATCCTAGCATGGAAGTGTCGCATTTACATTCTTTTGAAGTGAATACGAGGTATACATGACACTTCGCAATGAATATTATATCTTATCATGAAACATAAAAGTGAGATGCGATATCGCGTTCTAAGAAACATTAGAACTCTATTGCTACGATACGTAGACATCTGCAAAGGCTATTCCCTAGCATGGAATAGTCGCATTTACTTTCTTTTGAAGTGAGTACGAGGTATGCATATCACTCCATAATGAATATTATATCTTATCATGAAACATAGCAGTGAGATGCGATATCGCGTTTTAAGAAGCATTAGAACTCTATTGCTACGATACGTAGACATCTGCAAACGCTATTTCCTAGCATGGAAGTGTCGCATTTACATTCATTTGAAGTGAATACGAGGTATACATGACACTTCGCTATGAATATTATACCTTATCATGAAACATAGAAGAGTGATGCGATATCGCGTTTTAGGAAGCATTGGAGCTCTATTGCTGCGATACGTAGACATCTGCAAACGCTATTTCCTAGCATGGAAGTGTCGCATTTACACTCGTTTGAAGTGAATACGAGATATACATGACACTTCGCAATGAAAATTATATCTTATCATGAAACATAGGAATGAGGTGCTATATCGCGTTATGAGAAGCATTAGAACTCTATTGCTACGATACTTAGACATCTGCAAACGCTATTTCCTAGCATGGAAGTGTCGCATTTACATTCGTTTGAAGTGAATACGATATATACATGACACTTCGCAATGAATATTATATCTTATCATGAAACATAGGAATGAGGTGCTATATCGCGTAATGAGAAGCATTAGAACACTATTGCTAATATACGTAGACATCTGCAAACTCTATTTCCTAGAATGGAAATGTGGCACTTACATTCCACTGAAGTGAATACGAGGTATACATAACATTACACCATGAGTATTATATCTTATTACGGAACATAGAAATGAAATACGACATCCCGTTATAAGAAGCATTAGTACTCTATTGCTATGATACGTAGACATCTGCAAACAATATTTCCTAGCAAAGAAGTGTCGCATTTACATTCTTGTGAAGTGAAATCGAGGTATACATGACACTTCGCAATGAGTATTACATCTTATCATGAAACATAGAAGTGAGATGCCATATCGCGTTTTAAGAAGCATCAGAACTCTATTGCTACGATACGTAGACATCTGCAAACGCTGTATCCTAGCATGGAAGTGTCGCTTTTACATTCTTTTGATGCGAATACGAGGTGTACATAACACTCTACAATGAATATTATATCTTATCACGAAATATAGAAGTGAGATGCGATATCGCGTTCTAAGAAGCATTAGAACTCTATTGCTATGATACGTAGACATCTGCAAAGGCTATTTCCTAGCATGGAAGGGTCGCATTTACATTCTTTTGAAGTGAGTACCAGGTATACATAACACTCCATAATGAATATTATATCTTATCATGAAACATAGCAGTGAGATGCGATATCGCGTTTTGAGAAGCATTAGAACTCTATTGCTAGGATACGTAGACATCTGCAAACGCTATTTCCTAGCATGGAAGTTTCGCAGTTACATTCTTTTGAAGTGAATACGAGATATACATGACACTTCGCAATTAATACTATATCTTATCATGAAACATAGGAATGAGATGCGATATCGCGTTTTAAGAAGCATTAGAACCCTACTGCTACGATACGTAGACATCTCCAAACGGTACTTCCCAGCATGGAAGTGTCGCATCTACATTCTTTTGAAGTGAATACAAGATATACATGACACTTCAAAATGAATATTATACCTTATTATGAAACATAGAAGAGAGGTGCGATATCGCGTTTTAGGAAGCATTAAAACTCTATTGCTGCGATACGTAGACATCTGCAAACGCTATTTCCTAGCATGGATGTGTCGCATTTACATTCTTTTGAAGTGAATACGAGATATGCATGACACTTCGCAATGAATATTATATCTTATCATGAAACATAGGAATGAGGTGCTATATCGCGTTTTGAGATGCATTAGAACTCTATTGCTAATATGCGTAGACATCTGCAAACTCTATTTCCTAGCATTACACTTACATTCCACTTACATTCCACTGAAGTGAATACGAGGTATACATAACACTCCCCAATGAATATTATATCTTATCACGAAACATAGAAATGAAATGCGGCATCTCGTTTTAAGACGCATTAGAACTCTATTGCTACGATACGTATACATCTGCAAACGCTATTTCCTAGCATGGAAGTGTCTTATTTACATTCTTTTGAAGTGAATACGAGGTATACACGACACTTCGCAATGAATATTATATCTTATCATGAAACATAGAAGTGAGATGCGATATAGCGTTCTAAGAAGCATTAGAACTCTATTGCTACGATACGTAGACATCTGCAAACGCTATTTCCTAGCATGGAAGGGTCGCATTTACACTCTTTTGAAGTGAGTACGATGTATACATAACACTCCATAATGAATATTATATCTTCTCATGAAACATAGCAGTGAGATGCGATATCGCGTTTTAAGAAGCATTAGAAATCTATTGCTACGATACGTAGACATCTGCAAACGCTATTTCCTAGCATGGTAGTGTCGCATTTACATTCTTGTGAAGTGAAATCGAGGTATACATGACACTTCGCACTGAATATTATATCTTATCATGAAACATAGAAGAGAGGTGCGATATCGCATTTTAGGGAGCATTAGAACTCTATTGCTGTGATACGTAGACATCTGCAAACACTATTTCCTAGCATGGAAGTGTCGCATTTACATTCTTTTGAAGTGAATACGAGGTATAGATGACACTTCGCAATGAATATTATATCTTATCATGAAACATATAGGTCAGATGCGATATCGCGTTCTAAGAAGCATTAGAACTCTATTGCTACGATACTTAGACATCTGCAAACGCTATTTCCTAGCATGGAAGGGTCGCATTTACATTCTCTTGAAGTGAGTACGAGGTATACATGACACTTCGCAATGAATATTATAGCTTATCATGAAACATAGGAATGAGGTGCTATATCGCGTTTTGAGATGCATTAGAACTCTATTGCTATTATACGTAGACATCTGCAAACTCTATTTCCTAGCAAGGAAATTTCGCACTTACATTCCACTGAAGTGAATACGAGGTATACATAACATTACACAATGAATATTATATCTTATCACGAAACATAGAAAAGAAATGCGGCATCTCGTTTTAAGACGCATTAGAACTCTATTGCTACGATACGTAGACATCTGCAAATGCTATTTCCTAGCATGGAAGTGTCATATTTACATTCTTTTGAAGTGAATACGAGGTATACATGACACTTCGCAATGAATATTATATCTTATCATGATACATAGAAGGGAGGTGCGATATCGCGTTTTAAGAAGCATTAGAAATCTATTGCTACGATACGTAGACATCTGCAAACGCTATTTCCTAGCATGGAAGTGTCGCATTTACATTCTTTTGAAGTGAATACGAGATATACATGACACTTCGAAATGAATATTATATCTTGTCATGAAACATATGAATGAGGTGCTATATCGCGTAATGAGAAGCATTAGAACTCTATTGCTAATATACGTAGACATCTGCAAACTCTATTTCCTAGCATGGAAATGTGACACTTACATTCCACTGAAGTGAATACGAGGTATACATAACATTACACAATGAGTATTATATCTTATTACGAAACATAGAAATGAAATACGACATCCCGTTTTAAGAAGCATTAGTACTCTATTGCTGTGATACGTAGACATCTGCAAACAATATTTCCTAGCAAAGAAGTGTCGCATTTACATTCTTGTGAAGTGAAATCGAGGTATGCATGACACTTCGCACTGAATATTATATCTTATCATGAAACATAGAAGAGAGGTGCGATATCGCATTTTAGGGAGCATTAGAACTCTATTGCTGTGATACGTAGACATCTGCAAACAATATTTCCTAGCAAGGAAGTGTCGCATTTACATTCTTGTGAAGTGAAATCGAGGTATACATGACACTTCGCAATGAATATTATACCTTATCATGAAACATAGAAGAGAGGTGCGACATCGCGTTTTAGGAAGCATTAATACTCTATTGCTGCGATACGTAGACATCTGCAAACGCTATTTCCTAGCAGTGGAATTGTCGCATTTACATTCTTTTGAAGCGAATACGAGATATGCATGACACTTCGCAATGAATATTATATCTTATCATGAAACATAGAAGTGAAATACGACATCTCGTTTTAAGAAGCATTATTACTCCATTGCTGTGATACGTAGACATCTGCGAACAATATTTCCAAGCAAGGAAGTGTCGCATTTACATTCTTGTGAAGTGAAATCGAGGTATACATGACACTTCGCAATGGATATTATATCTTATCATGAAACATAGAAGTGAGATGCGATATAGCGTTCTAAGAAGCATTAGAACTCTATTGCTACGATACGTAGACATCTGCAAACGCTATTTCCTAGCATGGAAGGGTCGCATTTACACTCTTTTGAAGTGAGTACGATGTATACATAACACTCCATAATGAATATTATATCTTATCATGAAACATAGCAGTGAGATGCGATATCGCGTTTTAAGAAGCATTAGAACTCTATTGCTACGATACGCAGACATCTGCAAAAGCTATTTCCTAGCATGGAAGTGTCGCATTTACATTCATTTGAAGTGAATACGAGGTATACATGACACTTCGCAATGAATATTATACCCTATCATGAAACATAGATGAGAGATGCGATATCGCGTTTTAGGAAGCATTAGAACTCTATTGCTGCGATACGTAGACATCTGCAAACGCTATTTCCTAGCATGGAAGTGTCGCATTTACATTCTTTTGAAGTGAATACGAGATATACATGACACTTCGCAATGAATATTATAGCTTATCATGAAACATAGGAATGAGGTGCTATATCGCGTTTTGAGAAGCATTAGAACTCTATTGCTATTACACGTAGACATCTGCAAACTCTATTTCCTAGCAAGGAAATTTCGCACTTACATTCCACTGAAGTGAATACGAGGTATACATAACATTACACAATGAATATTATATCTTATTACGAAACATAGAAGTGAAATACGGCATCTCGTTTTAAGAAGCATTAGTACTCTATTGCTGTGATACGTAGACATCTGCAAACAATATTTCCTAGCATGGAAGTGTCATATTTACATTCTTTTGAAGTGAATACGAGGTATACATGACACTTCGCAATGAATATTATATCTTATCATGAAACATAGAAGTGAGATGCGAGATCGCGTTCTAAGATGCACTAGAACTCTACTGCTACGATACGTAGACATCTGCAAACGCTATTTCCTAGCATGGAAGTGTCGCATTTACATTCGTTTGAAGTGAATACGAGATATACATGACACTTCGCAGTGAATATTATATCTTATCATGAAACATAGAAGTGAGATGCGATATGGCATTTTAAGAATCATTCGAACTCTATTGCTACGATACGTAGACATCTGCAAACGCTATTTCCTAGCATGGAAGTGTCGCATCTACATTCTTTTGAAGTGAATACGAGATATACATGACACTTCGCAATGAATATTATATCTTATCATGAAACATAGGAATGAGGTGCTATATCGCGTTTTGAGAAGCATTAGAACTCTATTGCTACGATATGTAGACATCTGCAAACGCTATTTCCTAGCATGGAAGTGTCGCATTTACATTCGTTTGAAGTGAATACGAGATATACATGACACTTCGCAATGAATATTATATCTTATCATGAAACATAGAAGTGAGATGCGATATGGCATTTTAAGAATCATTAGAACTCTATTGTTTCGACACGTAGTCATCTGGAAACTCTATTTCCTAGCAAGGAAGTGTCGCATTTACATCCTTTTGAAGTGAATACGAGGTATACATGACACTCCATAATGAATATTATATCTTATCATGAAACATAGCAGTGAGATGCGATATCGCGTTTTAAGAAGCATTAGAACTCTATTGCTACGATACGTAGACATCTGCAAAGGCTATTTCCCAGCATGGAAGTGTCGCATTTACACTCGTTTGAAGTGAATACGAGATATACATGACACTTCGCAATGAATATTATATCTTCTCATGAAACATAGCAGTCAGATGCGATATCGCGTTTTAACAAGCATTAGAACTCTATAGCTGCAATACGTAGACATCTGCAAACGCTATTTCCTAGCATGGAAGTGTCGCATTTACATTCGTTTGAAGTGAATACGAGATATACATGACACTTCGCAATGAATATTATATCTTATCATGAAACATAGGAATGAGGTGCTATATCGCGTTTTGAGAAGCACTAGAACTCTACTGCTACGGTACGTAGACATCTGAAAACGCTATTTCCTAGGATGGAAGTGTCGCATTTACATTCGTTTGAAGTGAATACGAGATATACATGACACTTCGCAATGAATATTATATCTTATCATGAAACATAGGAATGAGGTGCTATATCGCGTTTTGAGAAGCATTAGAACTCTATTGCTACGATACGTAGACATCTGCAAACGCTACTTCCTAGCATGGAAGTGTCGCATTTACACTCTTTTGAAGTGAGTACGATGTATACATAACACTCCATAATGAATATTATATCTTTTCATGAAACATAGCAGTGAGATGCGATATCGCGTTTTAAGAAGCTTTAGAGCTCTATTGCTACGATACGCAGACATCTGCAAAAGCTATTTCCTCGCATGGAAGTGTCGCATTTACATTCATTTGAAGTGAATACGAGGTATACATGACACTTCGCAATGAATATTATACCCTATCATGAAACATAGATGAGAGATGCGATATCGCGTTTTAGGAAGCATTAGAACTCTATTGCTGCGATACGTAGACATCTGCAAACGCTATTTCCTAGCATGGAAGTGTCGCATTTACATTCTTTTGAAGTGAATACGAGATATACATGACACTTCGCAATGAATATTATAGCTTATCATGAAACATAGGAATGAGGTGCTATATCGCGTTTTGAGAAGCATTAGAACTCTATTGCTATTACACGTAGACATCTGCAAACTCTATTTCCTAGCAAGGAAATTTCGCACTTACATTCCACTGAAGTGAATACGAGGTATACATAACATTACACAATGAATATTATATCTTATTACGAAACATGGAAGTGAAATACTGCAACTCGTTTTAAGAAGCATTAGTACTCTATTGCTGTGATACGTAGACATCTGCAAACAATATTTCCTAGCATGGAAGTGTCATATTTACATTCTTTTGAAGTGAATACGAGGTATACATGACACTTCGCAATGAATATTATATCTTATCATGAAACATAGAAGTGAGATGCGAGATCGCGTTCTAAGATGCATTAGAACTCTATTGCTACGATACGTAGACATCTGCAAACGCTATTTCCTAGCATGGAAGTGTCGCATTTACATTCGTTTGAAGTGAATACGAGATATACATGACACTTCGCAGTGAATATTATATCTTATCATGAAACATAGAAGTGAGATGCGATATGGCATTTTAAGAATCATTAGAACTCTATTGCTACGATACGTAGACATCTGCAAACGCTATTTCCTAGCATGGAAGTGTCGCACCTACATTCTTTTGAAGTGAATACGAGATATACATGACACTTCGCAATGAATATTATATCTTATCATGAAACATAGGAATGAGGTGCTATATCGCGTTTTGAGAAGCATTAGAACTCTATTGCTACGATATGTAGACAACTGCAAACGCTATTTCCTAGCATGGAAGTGTCGCATTTACATTCGTTTGAAGTGAATACGAGATATACATGACACTTCGCAATGAATATTATATCTTATCATGAAACATAGAAGTGAGATGCGATATGGCATTTTAAGAATCATTAGAACTCTATTGTTTCGACACGTAGTCATCTGGAAACTCTATTTCCTAGCAAGGAAGTGTCGCATTTACATCCTTTTGAAGTGAATACGAGGTATACATGACACTTCGCAATGAATATTATATCTTATCATGAAACATAAAAGTGAGATGCGATATCGCGTTCCATGAAGCATTAGAACTCTATTGCTACGATACGTAGACATCTGCAAAGGCTATTCCCTAGCATGGAAGGGTCGCATTTACTTTCTTTTGAAGTGAGTACGAGGTATACATAACACTCCATAATGAATATTATATCTCATCATGAAACATAGCAGTGAGATGCGATATCGCGTTTTAAGAAGCATTAGAACCCTCTTGCTACGATACGTAGACATCTGCAAACGCTGTTTCCTAGCATGGAAGTGTCGCATTTACATTCTTTTGAAGCGAATACGAGGTATACATAACACTTCGCAATGAATACTATATCTTATCATGAAACATAGGAATGAGGTGCTATATCGCGTTTTGAGAAGCTTTAGAACTCTATTGCTACGATACGTAGACATCTGCAAACGCTATTTCCTGGCATGGAAGTGTCGCATTTACATTCGTTTGAAGTGAATACGAGATGTACATGACACTTCGCAATGAATATTATATCTTCTCATGAAACATAGCAGTGAGATGCGATATCGCGTTTTAAGAAGCATTAGAACTCTATTACTACGATACGTAGACATATGCAGGCGCTATTTCCTAGCATGGAAGTGTCGCATTTACACTCGTTTGAAGTGAATACGAGATATACATGACACTTCGCAATGAATATTATATCTTATCATGAAACATAGGAATGAGGTGCTATATCGCGTTTTGAGAAGCATTAGAACTCTATTGCTACGATACGTAGACATCTGAAAACGCTATTTCCTAGCATGGAAGTGTCGCATTTACATTCGTTTGAAGTGAATACGAGATATACATGACACTTCGCAATGAATATTATATCTTATCATGAAACATAGGAATGAGGTGCTATATCGCGTTTTGAGAAGCATTAGATCTCTATTGCTACGATACGTAGACATCTGCAAACGCTACTTCCTAGCATGGAAGTGTCGCATTTACATTCTTTTGATGTGAATACGAGATATACATGACACTTCGCAATGAATATTATTTCTTCTCATGAAACATAGCAGTGAGATGCGATATCGCGTTTTAAGAAGCATTAGTACTCTATTGCTACGATACGTAGACATCTGCAAACGCTATTTCCTAGCATGGAAGTGTCGCATTTACACTCGTTTGAAGTGAATACGAGATATACATGACACTTCGCAATGAATATTATATCTTATCATGAGACATAGGAATGAGGTGCTATATCGCGTTTTGAGAAGCATTAGAAATCTATTGCTAATATACGTAGACATCTGCAAACTCTATTTCCTAGCAAGGAAATTTCGCACTTACATTCCACTGAAGTGAATACGAGGTATACATAACATTACACAATGAATATTATATCTTATTACGAAGCATAGAAATGAAATACGACATCTCGTTTTAAGAAGCATTAGTACTCTATTGCTGTGATACGTAGACATCTGCAAACAATATTTCCTAGCAATGACGTGTCGCATTTACATTCTTGTGAAGTGAAATCGAGGTATACATGACACTTCGCAATGAATATTATATCTTGTCATGATACTTAGAAGTGAGATGCGATATCGCGTTTTAAGAAGCATTAGAACCCTATTGCTACGATACGTAGACATCTGCAAACGCTACTTCCTGGCATGGAAGTGTCGCATTTACATTCATTTGAAGTGAATACGAGGTATACATGACACTCCACAATGAATACTATATCTTATCACGGAACATAGAAATGTAATGAGGCATCTCGTTTTAAGAAGCATTAGGACTCTATTGCTACGATACGTAGACATCTGCAAACGCTATTTCCTAGCATGGAAGTGTCATATTTACACTCTTTTGAAGTGAATACGAGGTATACATGACACTTGGCAATGAATATTATATCTTATCGTGAAACATAGATGTGAGATGCGATATCGCGTTCTAAGAAGCATTAGAACTCTATTGCTACGATACGTAGACATCTGCAAACGCTATTTCCTAGCATGGAAGTGTCGCATCTACATTCTTTTGAAGTGAATACGAGATATACATGACACTTCGCAATGAATATTATATCTTATCATGAAACATAGAAGTGAGATGCGATATGGCATTTTAGGAATCATTAGAACTCTATTGTTTCGACACGTAGTCATCTGGAAACTCTATTTCCTAGCAAGGAAGTGTCGCATTTACATTCGTTTGAAGTGAATACGAGATATACATGACACTTCGCAATGAATATTATATCTTATCATGAAACATAGGAATGAGGTGCTATATCGCGTTTTGAGAAGCATTAGAACTCTATTGCTACGATATGTAGACATCTGTAAACGCTATTTCCTAGCATGGAAGTGTCGCATTTACATTCGTTTGAAGTGAATACGAGATATACATGACACTTCGCAATGAATATTATACCTTATCATGAAACATAGAAGTGAGATGCGATATGGCATTTTAAGAATCATTAGAACTCTATTGTTTCGACACGTAGTCATCTGGAAACTCTATTTCCTAGCAAGGAAGTGTCGCATTTACATCCTTTTGAAGTGAATACGAGGTATACATGACACTCCATAATGAATATTATATCTTATCATGAAACATAGCAGTGAGATGCGATATCGCGTTTTAAGAAGCATTAGAACTCTATTGCTACGACACGTAGACATCTGCAAACGCTATTTCCTAGCATGGAAGTGTCGCATTTACACTCGTTTGAAGTGAATACGGGATATACGTGACACTTCGCAATGAATATTATATCTTCTCATGAAACATAGCAGTCAGATGCGATATCGCGTTTTAACAAGCATTAGAACTCTATAGCTACAATACGTAGACATCTGCAAACGCTATTTCCTAGCATGGAAGTGTCGCATTTACATTCGTTTGAAGTGAATACGAGATATACATGACACTTCGCAATGAATATTATATCTTATCATGAAACATAGGAATGAGGTGCTATATCGCGTTTTGAGAAGCACTAGAACTCTATTGCTACGATACGTAGACATCTGCAAACGCTATTTCCTAGCATGGAAGTGCTGCATTTACATTCTTTTGAAGTGAATACAAGGTGTACATGACACTTCGCAATGAATATTATATCTTATCATGAAACATAAAAGTGAGATGCGATATCGCGTTCTATGAAGCATTAGAACTCTATTGCTACGATACGTAGACATCTGCAAAGGCTATTCCCTAGCATGGAAGGGTCGCATTTACTTTCTTTTGAAGTGAGTACGAGGTATACATATCACTCCATAATGAATATTATATCTTATCATGAAACATAGCAGTGAGATGCGATATCGCGTTTTAAGAAGCATTAGAACTCTATAGCTACAATACGTAGACATCTGCAAACGCTATTTCCTAGCATGGAAGTGTCGCATTTACACTCGTTTGAAGTGAATACGAGATATACATGACACTTCGCAATGAATATTATATCTTATCATGAAACATAGAAGTGAGATGCGATATGGCATTTTAAGAATCATTAGAACTCTATTGCTACGATACGTAGACATCTGCAAACGCTATTTCCTAGCATGGAAGTGTCGCATCTACATTCTTTTGAAGTGAATACGAGATATACATGACACTTCGCAATGAATATTATATCTTATCATGAAACATAGGAATGAGGTGCTATATCGCGTTTTGAGAAGCATTAGAACTCTATTGCTACGATACGTACACATCTGCAAACGCTATTTCCTAGCATGGAAGTGTTGCATTTACATTCTTTTGAAGTGAATACGAGGTATACATGACACATCGCAATGAATATTGTATCTTATCATGAAACATAAAAGTGAGATGCGATATCGCGTTCTATGAAGCATTAGAACTCTGTGGCTACGATACGTAGACATCTGCAAAGGCTAATCCCTAGCATGGAAGGGTCGCATTTACTTTCTTTTGAAGTGAGTACGAGGTATACATATCACTCCATAATGAATATTATATCTTATCATGAAACATAGCAGTGAGATGCGATATCGCGTTTTAAGAAGCATTAGAACTCTATAGCTACAATACGTAGACATCTGCAAACGCTATTTCCTAGCATGGAAGTGTCGCATTTACATTCGTTTGAAGTGAATACGAGATATACATGACACTTCGCAATGAAATTATATCTTCTCATGAAACATAGCAGTGAGATGCGATATCGCGTTTTAAGAAGCATTAGTACTCTATTGCTACGATACGTAGACATCTGCAAACGCTATTTCCTAGCATGGAAGTGTCGCATTTACACTCGTTTGAAGTGAATACGAGATATACATGACACTTCGCAATGAATATTACATCTTATCATGAAACATAGGAATGAGGTGCTATATCGCGTTTTGAGAAGCATTAGAACTCTATTGCTACGATACGTAGACATCTGCAAACGCTATTTCCTAGCATGGAAGTGTCGCATTTACATTCGTTTGAAGTGAATACGAGATATACATGACACTTCGCAATGAATATTATATCTTATCATGAAACATAGGAATGAGGTGCTATATCGCGTTTTGAGAAGCATTAGAAATCTATTGCTACGATAAGTAGACATCTGCAAACGCTATTTCCTAGCATGGAAGTGTCGCATTTACATTCTTTTGAAGTGAATACGAGGTATACATGACACTTCGCAATGAATATTATATCTTATCATGAAACATAAAAGTGAGATGCGATGTCGCGTTCTAAGAAGCATTAGAACTCTATTGCTACGATACGTAGACATCTGCAAGCGCTATTTCCTAGGATGGGAGGGTCGCATTTACATTCTTTTGAAGTGAGTACGAGGTATTCATAACACTCCATAATGAATATTATATCTTCTCGTGAAACATAGCAGTCAGATGCGATATCGCGTTTTAACAAGCATTAGAACTCTATAGCTACGATACGTAGACATCTGCAAACGCTATTTCCTACCATGGAAGTGTCGCATTTACATTCGTTTGAAGTGAATACGAGATATACATGACACTTCGCAATGAATATTATATCTTATCATGAAACATAGGAATGAGGTGCTATATCGCGTTTTGAGAAGCACTAGAACTCTATTGCTACGATACGTAGACATCTGCAAACGCTATATCCTAGCATGGAAGTGTCGCATTTACATTCTTTTGAAGTGAATACGAGGTATACATGACACTTCGCAATGAATATTATATCTTATCATGAAACATAAAAGTGAGATGCGATATCGCGTTCTAAGAAACATTAGAACTCTATTGCTACGATACGTAGACATCTGCAAAGGCTATTCCCTAGCATGGAAGGGTCGCATTTACTTTCTTTTGAAGTGAGTACGAGGTATGCATATCACTCCATAATGAATATTATATCTTATCATGAAACATAGCAGTGACATGCGATATCGCGTTTTAAGAAGCATTAGAACTCTATTGCTACGATACGTAGACATCTGCAAACGCTATTTCCTAGCATGGAAGTGTCGCATTTACATTCGTTTGAAGTGAATACGAGATATACATGACACTTCGCAATGAATATTATATCTTCTCATGAAACATAGCAGTGAGATGCGATATCGCGTTTTCAGAAGCATTAGAACTCTATTGCTACGATACGTAGACATCTGCAAACGCTATTTCCTAGCATGGAAGTGTCGCATTTACACTCGTTTGAAGTGAATACGAGATATACATGACACTTCGCAATGAATATTATATCTTATCATGAAACATAGGAATGAGGTGCTATATCGCGTTTTGAGAAGCACTAGAACTCTATTGCTACGATACGTAGACAACTGCAAACGCTATATCCTAGCATGGAAGTGTCGCATTTACATTCTTTTGAAGTGAATACGAGGTATACATGACACTTCGCAATGAATATTATATCTTATCATGAAACATAAAAGTGAGATGCGATATCGCGTTCTAAGAAACATTAGAACTCTATTGCTACGATACGTAGACATCTGCAAAGGCTATTCCCTAGCATGGAAGGGTCGCATTTACTTTCTTTTGAAGTGAGTACGAGGTATGCATATCACTCCATAATGAATATTATATCTTATCATGAAACATAGCAGTGAGATGCGATATCGCGTTTTAAGAAGCATTAGAACTCTATTGCTACGATACGTAGACATCTGCAAACGCTATTTCCTAGCATGGAAGTGTCGCATTTACATTCATTTGAAGTGAATACGAGGTATACATGACACTTCGCTATGAATATTATACCTTATCATGAAACATAGAAGAGTGATGCGATATCGCGTTTTAGGAAGCATTGGAGCTCTATTGCTGCGATACGTAGACATCTGCAAACGCTATTTCCTAGCATGGAAGTGTCGCATTTACACTCGTTTGAAGTGAATACGAGATATATATGACACTTCGCAATGAAAATTATATCTTATCACGGAACATAGAAATGTAATGAGGCATCTCGTTTTAAGAAGCATTAGGACTCTATTGCTACGATACGTAGACATCTGCAAACGCTATTTCCTAGCATGGAAGTGTCATATTTACATTCTTTTGAAGTGAATACGATATATACATGACACTTCGCAATGAATATTATATCTTATCATGAAACATAGGAATGAGGTGCTATATCGCGTTTTGAGAAGCATTAGAACTCTATTGCTACGATACTTAGACATCTGCAAACGCTATTTCCTAGCATGGAAGTGTCGCATTTACATTCGTTTGAAGTGAATACGATATATACATGACACTTCGCAATGAATATTATATCTTATCATGAAACATAGGAATGAGGTGCTATATCGTGTTTTGGGAAGCATTAGAACTCTATTGCTAATATACGTAGACATCTGCAAACTCTATTTCCTAGCAAGGAAATTTCGCACTTACATTCCACTGAAGTGAATACGAGGTATACATAACATTACACAATGAATATTATATCTTATTACGAAGCATAGAAATGAAATACGACATCTCGTTTTAAGAAGCATTAGTACTCTATTGCTGTGATACGTAGACATCTGCAAACAATATTTCCTAGCAAGGAAGTGTCGCATTTACATTCTTGTGAAGTGAAATCGAGGTATACATGACACTTCGCAATGAATATTATATCTTGTCACGATACATAGAAGTGAGATGCGATATCGCGTTTTAAGAAGCATTAGAACCCAATTGCTACGATACGTAGACATCTGCAAACGCTACTTCCTGGCATGGAAGTGTCGCATTTACATTCACTTGAAGTGAATACGAGAATACATGACACTCCACAATGAATATTATATCTTATCACGGAACATAGAAATGTAATGAGGCATCTCGTTTTAAGAAGCATTAGGACTCTATTGCTACGATACGTAGACATCTGCAAACGCTATTTCCTAGCATGGAAGTGTCATATTTACATTCTTTTGAAGTGAATACGAGGTATACATGACACTTCGCAATGAATATTATATGTTATCGTGAAACATAGAAGTGAGATGCGATATCGCGTTCTAAGAAGCATTAGAACTCTATTGCTACGATACGTAGACATCTGCAAACGCTATTTCCTAGCATGGAAGTGTCGCATTTACACTCGTTTGAAGTGAATACGAGATATACATGACACTTCGCAATGAATATTATATCTTATCATGAAACATAGGAATGAGGTGCTATATCGCGTTTTGGGAAGCATTAGAACTCTATTGCTACGATACGTAGACATCTGAAAACGCTATTTCCTAGCATGGAAGTGTCGCATTTACATTCGCTTGAAGTGAATACGAGATATACATGACACTTCGCAATGAATATTATATCTTATCATGAAACATAGGAATGAGGTGCTATATCGCGTTTTGAGAAGCACTAGAACTCTATTGCTACGATACGTAGACATCTGCAAACGCTATATCCTAGCATGGAAGTGTCGCATTTACATTCCTCTGAAGTGAATACGAGGTATACATGACACTTCGCAATGAATATTATATCTTATCATGAAACATAAAAGTGAGATGCGATATCGCGTTCTAAGAAACATTAGAACTCTATTGCTACGATACGTAGACATCTGCAAAGGCTATTCCCTAGCATGGAAGGCTCGCATTTACTTTCTTTTGAAGTGAGTACGAGGTATGCATATCACTCCATAATGAATATTATATCTTATCATGAAACATAGCAGTGACATGCGATATCGCGTTTTAAGAAGCATTAGAACTCTATTGCTACGATACGTAGACATCTGCAAACGCTATTTCCTAGCATGGAAGTGTCGCATTTACATTCGTTTGAAGTGAATACGAGATATACATGACACTTCGCAATGAATATTATATCTTCTCATGAAACATAGCAGTGAGATGCGATATCGCGTTTTAAGAAGCATTAGAACTCTATTGCTACGATACGTAGACATCTGCAAACGCTATTTCCTAGCATGGAAGTGTCGCATTTACACTCGTTTGAAGTGAATACGAGATATACATGACACTTCGCAATGAATATTATATCTTATCATGAAACATAGGAATGAGGTGCTATATCGCGTTTTGGGAAGCATTAGAACTCTATTGCTACGATACGTAGACATCTGAAAACGCTATTTCCTAGCATGGAAGTGTCGCATTTACATTCTTTTGATGTGAATACGAGATATACATGACACTTCGCAATGAATATTATATCTTCTCATGAAACATAGCAGTGAGATGCGATATCGCGTTTTAAGAAGCATTAGAACTCTATTGCTACGATACGTAGACATCTGCAAACGCTATTTCCTAGCATGGAAGTGTCGCATTTACACTTGTTTGAAGTGAATGCGAGATATATATGACACTTCGCAATGAAAATTATATCTTATCATGAAACATAGGAATGAGGTGCTATATCGCGTTTTGAGAAGCATTAGAACTCTATTGCTACGATACTTAGACATCTGCAAACGCTATTTCCTAGCATGGAAGTGTCGCATTTACATTCGTTTGAAGTGAATACGATATATACATGACACTTCGCAATGAATATTATATCTTATCATGAAACATAGGAATGAGGTGCTATATCGTGTTTTGGGAAGCATTAGAACTCTATTGCTAATATACGTAGACATCTGCAAACTCTATTTCCTAGCAAGGAAATTTCGCACTTACATTCCACTGAAGTGAATACGAGGTATACATAACATTACACAATGAATATTATATCTTATTACGAAGCATAGAAATGAAATACGACATCTCGTTTTAAGAAGCATTAGTACTCTACTGCTGTGATACGTAGACATCTGCAAACAATATTTCCTAGCAAGGAAGTGTCGCATTTACATTCTTGTGAAGTGAAATCGAGGTATACATGACACTTCGCAATGAATATTATATCTTGTCATGATACATAGAAGTGAGATGCGATATCGCGTTTTAAGAAGCATTAGAACCCTATTGCTACGATACGTAGACATCTGCAAACGCTACTTCCTGGCATGGAAGTATCGCATTTACATTCATTTGAAGTGAATACGAGGTATACATGACACTCCACAATGAATATTATATCTTATCACGGAACATAGAAATATAATGAGGCATCTCGTTTTAAGAAGCATTAGGACTCTATTGCTACGATACGTAGACATCTACAAACGCTATTTCCTAGCATGGAAGTGTCATATTTACATTCTTTTGAAGTGAATACGAGGTATACATGACACTTCGCAATGAATATTATATGTTATCGTGAAACGTAGAAGTGAGATGCGATATCGCGTTCTAAGAAGCATTAGAACTCTATTGCTACGATACGTAGACATCTGCAAACGCTATTTCCTAGCATGGAAGTGTCTTATTTGCGTTCTTTTGAAGTGAATACGAGGTATACATGACACTTCGCAATGAATATTATATCTTATCGTGAAACATAGAAGTGAGATACGATATGGCATTTTAAGAATCATTAGAACTCTATTGCTTCGACACGTAGTCATCTGGAAACGCTATTTCCTAGCAAGGAAGTGTCGCATTTACATCCTTTTGAAGTGAATACGAGGTATACATGACACTTCGCAATGAATATTATATCTGAACATGAAACATAGAAATGAGATGCGACATCTCGTTCTAAGAAGCATTAGAACTCTATTGCTAGGATACGTAGACATCTGCAAACGCTATTTCCTAGCAAGGAAGTGTCGCACTTACATACTTTTGAAGTGAATATGAAGTATACATAACACTTGGCACTGAATATTATATCTTATCCTGAAACATAGAAATGAGATGCGGCATCTCGTTTTAAGAAGCATTAGAACTCTATTGCTACGATATGTAGACATCTGCAAACGCTACTTCCTAGCATGGAAGTGTCGCATTTACATTCCTTTGAAGTGAATACGAGATATACATGACACTTCGCAATGAATATTACTTCTTATCATGAAACATAGGAATGAGGTGCTATATCGCATTTTGAGAAGCATTAGAACTCTATTGCTAATATACGTAGACACCTGCAAACTCTATTTCCTAGCAAGGAAATGTCGCACTTACATTCCATTGAAGTGAATACGAGGTATACATAACATTACACAATGAATATTATATCTTATTACGAAACGTAGAAATGAAATACGACTTCTCATTTTAAGAAGCATTAGAACTCTACTGCTACGATACGTAGACATCTGCAAACGCTATTTCCTAGCATTGAAGTGCCGCATTTACATTCTTCTGAAGTGAATACGAGGTATACATGATACTTCGCAATGAATATTATATCTTATCATGAAACTTAGAAGTGAGATGCGATATCGCGTTTTAAGAAGTATTAGATCTCTATTGCTACGGTACGTAGACATCTGCAAACGCTATTTCCTAGCATGCAAGTGTCGCATTTACATTCTTTTGAAGTGAATACGACGTATACATGACACTTCGCAATGAATATTATATCTTATCGTGAAACATAGAAGTGAGATGCGATATCGCGTTCTAAGAAGCATTAGAACTCTATTGCTACGATACGTAGACATCTGCAAACGCTATTTCCTAGCATGGAAGGGTCGCATTTACATTCTTATGAAGTGAATACGAGGTACACATAACACTCCATAATGAATATAATATCTTATAATGAAACATAGCAGTGAGATGCGACATCTCCTTTAAGAAGCATTAGAACTCTATTGCTACGATACGTAGACATCTGCAAACGCTATTTCCTAGCATGGAAGTGTCGCATTTACATTCTTGTGATGTGAGTACGAGGTATGCATGACACTTCGCAATGAATATTATAACCTGTTACGAAACATAGAAATGAAATACGACTTCTCGTTCTAAGAAGCATTAGAACTATATTGCTACGATACGTAGACATCTGCAAACAATATTTCCTAGCAAGGAAATGTCGCACTTACATTCCATTGAAGTGAATACGAGGTATACATAACATTACACAACGAATATTATATCTTATTACGAAACGTAGAAATGAAATACGACTTCTCATTTTAAGAAGCATTAGAACTCTACTTCTGCGATACGTAGACATCTGCAAACGCTATTTCCTAGCATGGAAGTGCCGCATTTACATTCTTCTGAAGTGAATACGAGGTATACATGATACTTCGCAATGAATATTATATCTTATCATGAAACTTAGAAGTGAGATGCGATATCGCGTTCTAAGAAGAATTAGAACTCTATTGCTAGGGTACGTAGACATCTGCAAGCGCTATTTCCTAGCATGCAAGTGTCGCATTTACATTCTCTTGAAGTGAATACGACGTATACATGACACTTCGCAATGAATATTATAACCTGTTACGAAACATAGAAATGAAATACGACTTCTCATTTTAAGAAGCATTAGAACTCTATTGCTACGATACGTAGACATCTGCAAACGCTATTTCCTAGCATGGAAGGGTCGCATTTACATTCTTATGAAGTGAATACGAGGTATACATAACACTCCATAATGAATATAATATCTTATAATGAAACATAGCAGTGAGATGCGACATCTCCTTTAAGAAGCATTAGAACTCTATTGCTACGATACGTAGACATCTGCAAACGCTATTTCCTAGCATGGAAGTGTCGCATTTACATTCTTGTGATGTGAGTACGAGGTATGCATGACACTTCGCAATGAATATTATACCTTATCAGTAAACATGGAAGCGAGATGCGATATCGCATTTAAAGAAGCATTAGAACTCTATATCTACGATGCGTTGACATCTGCAAATGCTATTTCCTAGCATGGAAGTGTCGCATCCACATTCTTGTGATGTGAGTACGAGGTGTACATGACACTTCGCAATGAATATTATATCTT
This sequence comes from Xylocopa sonorina, assembly GCF_050948175.1. Lineage (NCBI taxonomy): Eukaryota > Metazoa > Arthropoda > Insecta > Hymenoptera > Apidae > Xylocopa > Xylocopa sonorina. The sequence continues at coordinate 149,299 of NW_027490270.1, read as the reverse complement.
ATCATGAAACATAGAAGTGAGATGCGATATGGCGTTTTAAAAAGCATTAGAACTCTCTTGCTACGATACGTAGACATCTGCAAACAATATTTCCTAGCAAGGAAGTGTCGCATTTACATTCTTGTGAAGTGAAATCGAGGTATACATAATACTCTACAATGAATATTATATCTTACCAAGAAACATAGAAATGAAATGCGACATCTCGTTTTATAAAGCATTAGAATTCTATTGCTGCGATACGTAGACATCTGCAAACAATATTTCCTTCCAAGGAAGTGTCGCACTTACATTCTTATGAAGTGAATACGAGGTATACATAACACTCTACTATGAATATTATATCTTATCGCGAAACATAGAAATGAAATGCGACATCTCGTTTTAAGAAGCATTAGAACTCTATTGCTACGATACGTAGACATCTGCAAACGCTATTTCCTAGCATGCAAGTGTCGCATTTACATTCTTATGAATTGTATACGAGGTATACATGACACTTCGCCATGAATATTATATCTTATCGTGAAACATAGAGGTGAGATGCGATATCGCGTTTTAAGAAGCATTAGAACTCTATTTTTACGGTACGTAGACATCTGCAAACAATATTTCCTAACATGGAAGTGTCGCATTTACATTCTTGTATAGTGAAATCGAGGTATACATGACACTTCGCAATGAATATTATATCTTTTCATGAAACATAGAAATGCGATGCGACATCTCGTTTTAAGATGTATTAGAACTCTATTATTTCCATACGTAGTCGTCTGGAAACGCTATTTCCTAGCAAGGAAGTGTCGCACTTACGTACTTTTGAAGTGAATATGAAGTATACATAACACTTCGCACTGAATATTATATCTTATCCTGAAACATAGAAATGAGATGCGGCATCTCGTTTTAGGAAGCATTAGAACACTATTGCTACGATACGTAGACATCTGCAAACGCTATTTCCTAGCATGGAAGCGTCGCATTTACATTCCTGTCATGTGAATACGAAGTATACATGACACTTCGCAATGAATATTATATCTGAACATGAAACATAGAAATGAGATGCGACATCTCGTTTTAAGAAGCATTAGATCTCTATTGCTAGGATACGTAGACATCTGCAAACGCTATTTCCTAGCATGGAAGTGTCGCATTTACATTCTTTTGAAGTGAGTACGAGGTATACATAACAATCCATAATGAATATTATATCTTATCATGTAACATAGCAGTGAGATGCGATATTGCGTTTTAAGAAGCATTAGAACTCTCTTGCTACGATACGTAGACATCTGCAAACGCTGTTTCCTAGCATGGAAGTGTCGTATTTACATTCTTTTGAAGCGAATACGAGGTATACATAACATTCCACAATGAATATTATATCCTATTACGAAACATAGAAATGAAATACGACTTCTCGTTCTAAGAAGCATTAGAACTCTATTGCTACGATACGTGGACATCTGCAAACGCTATTTCCTAGCATGCAAGTATCGCATTTACATTCTTATGAAGTGAATACGAGGTATACATGACACTTCGCAATGAATATTATATCTTATCATGAAACATAGAGGTGAGATGCGATATCGCGTTTTAAGAAGCATTAGAACTCTATTTTTACGGTACGTAGACATCTGCAAACAATATTTCCTAGCATGGAAGTGTCGCATTTACATTCGTGTGTAGTGAAATCGAGGTATACATGACACTTCGCAATGAATATTTTATCTTATCATGAAACATAGAAATGCGATGCGACATCACGTTTTAAGATGTATTAGAACTCTATTATTTCCATACGTAGTCGTCTGGAAACGCCATTTCCTAGCAAGGAAGTGTCGCACTTATATCCTTTTGAAGTGAATACGAAGTATACATAACACTTCGCACTGAATATTATATCTTATCATGAAACATAGAAATGAGATGCGGCATCTCGTTTTAAGAAGCATTAGAACACTATTGCTACGATACGTAGACATCTGCAAACGCTATTTCCTAGCATGGAAGCGTCGCATTTACATTCCTGTCATGTGAATACGAAGTATACATGACACTTCGCAATGAATATTATATCTGAACATGAAACATAGAAATGAGATGCGGCATCTCGTTTTAAGAAGCATTAGAACTCTATTGCTAGGATACGTAGACATCTGCAAACGCTATTTCCTAGCATGGAAGTGTCGCATTTACATTCTTTTGAAGTGAGTACGAGGTATACATAACAATCCATAATGAATATTATATCTTATCATGAAACATAGCAGTGAGATGCGATATTGCGTTTTAAGAAGCATTAGAACTCTATTGCTACGATACGTAGACATCTGCAAACGCTATTTCCTAGCATGGAAGGGTCGCATTTACATTCTTATGAAGTGAATACGAGGTATACATAACACTCCATAATGAATATAATATCTTATAATGAAACATAGCAGTGAGATGCGACATCTCCTTTAAGAAGCATTAGAACTCTATTGCTACGATACGTAGACATCTGCAAACGCTATTTCCTAGCATGGAAGTGTCGCATTTACATTCTTGTGATGTGAGTACGAGGTATGCATGACACTTCGCAATGAATATTATACCTTATCACTAAACATGGAAGCGAGATGCGATATCGCATTTAAAGAAGCATTAGAACTCTATAGCTACGATGCGTTGACATCTGCAAATGCTATTTCCTAGCATGGAAGTGTCGCATCCACATTCTTGTGATGTGAGTACGAGGTGTACATGACACTTCGCAATGAATATTATATCTTATCATGAAACATAGAAGTGAGATGCGATATGGCGTTTTAAAAAGCATTAGAACTCTATTGCTGCGGTACGTAGACATCTGCAAACGCTATTTCCTAGCATGGAAGTGTCGCATTTACATTCTTTTGGAGTGAATACGAGGTATACATGACAGTTCGCAATGAGTATTATATCTTATCATGAAACATAGGAATGAGGTGCTATATCGTGTTTTGAGAAGCATTAGAACTCTATTGCTACGATACTCAGACATCTTTAAACGCTATTTCCTAGCATGGAAGTGTCGCATTTACATTCGTTTGAAGTGAATACGATATATACATGACACTTCGCAATGAATATTATATCTTATCATGAAACATAGGAATGAGGTGCTATATCGTGTTTTGGGAAGCATTAGAACTCTATTGCTAATATACGTAGACATCTGCAAACTCTATTTCCTAGCAAGGAAATTTCGCACTTACATTCCACTGAAGTGAATACGAGGTATACATAACATTACACAATGAATATTATATCTTATTACGAAGCATAGAAATGAAATACGACATCTCGTTTTAAGAAGCATTAGAACTCTCTTGCTACGATACGTAGACATCTGCAAACGCTATTTCCTAGCATGCAAGTGTCGCATTTACATTCTTATGAATTGAATACGAGGTATACATGACACTTCGCCATGAATATTATATCTTATCGTGAAACATAGAGGTGAGATGCGATATCGCGTTTTAAGAAGCATTAGAACTCTATTTTTTCGGTACGTAGACATCTGCAAACAATATTTCCTAACATGGAAGTGTCGCATTTACATTCTTGTATAGTGAAATCGAGGTATACATGACACTTCGCAATGAATATTATATCTTTTCATGAAACATAGAAATGCGATGCGACATCTCGTTTTAAGATGTATTAGAACTCTATTATTTCCATACGTAGTCGTCTGGAAACGCTATTTCCTAGCAAGGAAGTGTCGCACTTACGTACTTTTGAAGTGAATATGAAGTATACATAACACTTCGCACTGAATATTATATCTTATCCTGAAACATAGAAATGAGATGCGGCATCTCGTTTTAAGAAGCATTAGAACACTATTGCTACGATACGTAGACATCTGCAAACGCTATTTCCTAGCATGGAAGCGTCGCATTTACATTCCTGTCATGTGAATACGAAGTATACATGACACTTCGCAATGAATATTATATCTGAACATGAAACATAGAAATGAGATGCGACATCTCGTTTTAAGAAGCATTAGATCTCTATTGCTAGGATACGTAGACATCTGCAAACGCTATTTCCTAGCATGGAAGTGTCGCATTTACATTCTTTTGAAGTGAGTACGAGGTATACATAACAATCCATAATGAATATTATATCTTATCATGAAACATAGCAGTGAGATGCGATATTGCGTTTTAAGAAGCATTAGAACTCTCTTGCTACGATACGTAGACATCTGCAAACGCTGTTTCCTAGCATGGAAGTGTCGTATTTACATTCTTTTGAAGCGAATACGAGGTATACATAACATTCCACTATGAATATTATATCCTATTACGAAACATAGAAATGAAATACGACTTCTCGTTCTAAGAAGCATTAGAACTCTATTGCTACGATACGTGGACATCTGCAAACGCTATTTCCTAGCATGCAAGTATCGCATTTACATTCTTATGAAGTGAATACGAGGTATACATGACACTTTGCAATGAATATTATATCTTATCATGAAACATAGAGGTGAGATGCGATATCGCGTTTTAAGAAGCATTAGAACTCTATTTTTACGGTACGTAGACATCTGCAAACAATATTTCCTAGCATGGAAGTGTCGCATTTACATTCGTGTGTAGTGAAATCGAGGTATACATGACACTTCGCAATGAATATTTTATCTTATCATGAAACATAGAAATGCGATGCGACATCACGTTTTAAGATGTATTAGAACTCTATTATTTCCATACGTAGTCGTCTGGAAACGCTATTTCCTAGCAAGGAAGTGTCGCACTTATATCCTTTTGAAGTGAATACGAAGTATACATAACACTTCGCACTGAATATTATATCTTATCATGAAACATAGAAATGAGATGCGGCATCTCGTTTTAAGAAGCATTAGAACACTATTGCTACGACACGTAGACATCTGCAAACGCTATTTCCTAGCATGGAAGCGTCGCATTTACATTCTTGTCATGCGAATACGAATTATACATGACACTTCGCAATGAATATTATATCTTATCATGAAACATAGATGTGAGATGCGATATCGCGTTCTAAGAAGCATTAGAACTCTATTGCTGCGATACGTAGACATCTGAAAAACGCTATTTCCTAGCATGTAAGTGTCGCATTTACATTCTTTTGAAGTGAATACGAGGTATACATGACACTTCGCAATGATTATTATATCTTATCATGAAACATAGAAGTGAGATGCGACATCTCGTTTTAAGTAGCATTAAAACTCTACTGCTACGATACGTAGACATCTGCAAACGCTATTTCCTAGCATGGAAGTGTCGCATTTACATTCTTTTGAAGTGAATACGAGATATACATGACACTTCGCAATGAATATTATATCTTATCATGAAACATTGGAGTGAGATGCGATATCGCGTTTTAAGAAGCATTAGAACTCTATTGCTACCATACCTAGATATCTGCAGACGCTATTTCCTAGCATGGAAGTGTCGCATTTACATTCTTTTGAAGTGAATACGAGGTGTACATGACACTTCGCAATGAATATTATATCTTATCAAGAAACATAGATGTGAGATGCGATATCGCGTTTTAAGAAGCATTAGATCTCTCTTGCTACGATACGTATACATCTGCAAACGCTATTTCCTAGCATGGAAATGTCCCACTTACATTCCATTAAAGCGAATACGAGGTATACATAACATTACACAATGAATATTATATCTTATTACGAAACATAGAAATGAAATACGACATCTCGTTTTATAAAGCATCAGAATTCCATTGCTGCGATACGTAGACATCTGCAAACGCTATTTCCGAGCATGTAAGTGTCGCATTTACATTCTTTTGAAGTGAATACGAGGTATACATGACACATCGCAATGATTATTATATCTTATCATGAAACATAGGTGTGAGATGCGATATCGTGTTTTAAGAAGCATTAGATCTCTCTTGCTACGATACGTAGGCATATGCAAACGCTATTTCCTAGCATGGAAGTGTCGCATTTACATTCTTTTGAATTTATTACGCGGTATACATTACACTCTACAATGAATATTATATCTTACCACGAAACATAGGTATGAAATGCGATATCTCGTTTTAAGAAGCATTAGAACTCTATTGCTGCGATACGTAGACATCTGCAAACGGTATTTCCTAGCTTGTAAGTGTCGCATTTACATTCTTTTGATGTGAATACGAGGTATACATGACACTTCGCAATGATTACTACAACTTATCATGAAACATAGTAGTGAGATGCGATATCGCGCTTTAAGAAGCATTAGAACTCTATTGCTACGATACGTAGACATCTGCAAACAATATTTCCTTCCAAGGAAGTGTCGCACTTACATTCTTATGAAGTGAATACGAGGTATACATAACACTCTACTATGAATATTATATCTTATCGCGAAACATAGAAATGAAATGCGACATCTCGTTTTAAGAAGCATTAGAACTCTAATGCTACGATACGTAGACATCTGCAAACGCTATTTCCTAGCATGCAAGTATCGCATTTACATTCTTATGAAGTGAATACGAGGTATACATGACACTTCGCAATGAATATTATATCTTATCATGAAACATAGAGGTGAGATGCGATATCGCGTTTTAAGAAGCATTAGAACTCTATTTTTACGGTACGTGGACATCTGCAAACAATATTTCCTAACATGGAAGTGTCGCATTTACATTCTTGTGTAGTGAAATCGAGGTATACATGACACTTCGCAATGAATATTATATCTTTTCATGAAACATAGAAATGCGATGCGACATCTCGTTTTAAGATGTATTAGAACTCTATTATTTCCATACGTAGTCGTCTGGAAACGCTATTTCCTAGCAAGGAAGTGTCGCGCTTACATCCTTTTGAAGTGAATATGAAGTATACATAACACTTTGCACTGAATATTATATCTTATCCTGAAACATAGAAATGAGATGCGGCATCTCGTTTTAAGAAGCATTAGAACTCTATTGCTAATATACGTAGACATCTGAAAAACGCTATTTCCTAGCATGTAAGTGTCGCATTTACATTCTTTTGAAGTGAATACGAGGTATACATGACACTTCGCAATGATTATTATATCTTATCATGAAACATAGTAGTGAGATGCGATATCGCGTTTTAAGAAGCATTAGAACTCTATTGCTGCGATACGTAGACATCTGAAAAACGCTATTTCCTAGCATGTAAGTGTCGCATTTACATTCTTTTGAAGTGAATACGAGGTATACATGACACTTCGCAATGATTATTATATCTTATCATGAAACATAGAAGTGAGATGCGACATCTCGTTTTAAGTAGCATTAAAACTCTACTGCTACGATACGTAGACATCTGCAAACGCTATTTCCTAGCATGGAAGTGTCGCATTTACATTCTTTTGAAGTGAATACGAGATATACATGACACTTCGCAATGAATATTATATCTTATCATGAAACATAGGTGTGAGATGCGATATCGTGTTTTAAGAAGCATTAGATCTCTCTTGCTACGATACGTAGGCATATGCAAACGCTATTTCCTAGCATGGAAGTGTCGCATTTACATTCTTTTGAATTTATTACGCGGTATACATTACACTCTACAATGAATATTATATCTTACCACGAAACATAGGTATGAAATGCGACATCTCGTTTTAAGAAGCATTAGAACTCTATTGCTGCGATACGTAGACATCTGCAAACGGTATTTCCTAGCTTGTAAGTGTCGCATTTACATTCTTTTGATGTGAATACGAGGTATACATGACACTTCGCAATGATTACTACAACTTATCATGAAACATAGTAGTGAGATGCGATATCGCGCTTTAAGGAGCACTAGAACTCTATTGCTACGATGCGTAGACATCTGCAAATGTTATTTCCTAGCAAGGAAGAGTCGCATTTACATTCTTTTGATGTGAATACGAGGTATACATAACACTCCACAATGAATATTATATCTTATCACGAAACATAGAAATGAAATGCGACATCTCATTTTAAGAAGCATTAGAACTCTATTGCTATGATACGCCGACATCTGCAAATGTTATTTCCTAGCAAGGAAGTGTCGCACTTACATTCTTTTGAAGTGAACTCGAGGTATACATAACACTCCACAATGAATATTATATCTTATCATGAAACATAGAAATGAGATGCGACATCTCGTTTTAAGAAGTATTAGAACTCTATTCTTTCGATACGTGGTCATTTGGAAACGCTATTTCCTAGCAAGGAAGTGTCGCATTTACATTCTTTTGAAGCGAATACGAGGTACACATAACACTCCATAATGAATATAATATCTTATAATGAAACATAGCAGTGAGATGCGACATCTCCTTTAAGAAGCATTAGAACTCTATTGCTACGATACGTAGACATCTGCAAACGCTATTTCCTAGCATGGAAGTGTCGTATTTACATTCTTTTGAAGCGAATACGAGGTATACATAACATTCCACAATGAATATTATATCCTATTACGAAACATAGAAATGAAATACGACTTCTCGTTCTAAGAAGCATTAGAACTCTATTGCTACGATACGTGGACATCTGCAAACGCTATTTCCTAGCATGCAAGTATCGCATTTACATTCTTATGAAGTGAATACGAGGTATACATGACACTTCGCAATGAATATTATATCTTATCATGAAACATAGAGGTGAGATGCGATATCGCGTTTTAAGAAGCATTAGAACTCTATTTTTACGGTACGTAGACATCTGCAAACAATATTTCCTAGCATGGAAGTGTCGCATTTACATTCGTGTGTAGTGAAATCGAGGTATACATGACACTTCGCAATGAATATTTTATCTTATCATGAAACATAGAAATGCGATGCGACATCACGTTTTAAGATGTATTAGAACTCTATTATTTCCATACGTAGTCGTCTGGAAACGCTATTTCCTAGCAAGGAAGTGTCGCACTTATATCCTTTTGAAGTGAATACGAAGTATACATAACACTTCGCACTGAATATTATATCTTATCATGAAACATAGAAATGAGATGCGGCATCTCGTTTTAAGAAGCATTAGAACACTATTGCTACGACACGTAGACATCTGCAAACGCTATTTCCTAGCATGGAAGCGTCGCATTTACATTCTTGTCATGCGAATACGAATTATACATGACACTTCGCAATGAATATTATATCTTATCATGAAACATAGATGTGAGATGCGATATCGCGTTCTAAGAAGCATTAGAACTCTATTGCTGCGATACGTAGACATCTGAAAAACGCTATTTCCTAGCATGTAAGTGTCGCATTTACATTCTTTTGAAGTGAATACGAGGTATACATGACACTTCGCAATGATTATTATATCTTATCATGAAACATAGAAGTGAGATGCGACATCTCGTTTTAAGTAGCATTAAAACTCTACTGCTACGATACGTAGACATCTGCAAACGCTATTTCCTAGCATGGAAGTGTCGCATTTACATTCTTTTGAAGTGAATACGAGGTGTACATGACACTTCGCAATGAATATTATATCTTATCAAGAAACATAGATGTGAGATGCGATATCGCGTTTTAAGAAGCATTAGATCTCTCTTGCTACGATACGTATACATCTGCAAACGCTATTTCCTAGCATGGAAATGTCCCACTTACATTCCATTAAAGCGAATACGAGGTATACATAACATTACACAATGAATATTATATCTTATTACGAAACATAGAAATGAAATACGACATCTCGTTTTATAAAGCATCAGAATTCCATTGCTGCGATACGTAGACATCTGCAAACGCTATTTCCGAGCATGTAAGTGTCGCATTTACATTCTTTTGAAGTGAATACGAGGTATACATGACACATCGCAATGATTATTATATCTTATCATGAAACATAGGTGTGAGATGCGATATCGTGTTTTAAGAAGCATTAGATCTCTCTTGCTACGATACGTAGGCATATGCAAACGCTATTTCCTAGCATGGAAGTGTCGCATTTACATTCTTTTGAATTTATTACGCGGTATACATTACACTCTACAATGAATATTATATCTTACCACGAAACATAGGTATGAAATGCGATATCTCGTTTTAAGAAGCATTAGAACTCTATTGCTGCGATACGTAGACATCTGCAAACGGTATTTCCTAGCTTGTAAGTGTCGCATTTACATTCTTTTGATGTGAATACGAGGTATACATGACACTTCGCAATGATTACTACAACTTATCATGAAACATAGTAGTGAGATGCGATATCGCGCTTTAAGAAGCATTAGAACTCTATTGCTACGATACGTAGACATCTGCAAACAATATTTCCTTCCAAGGAAGTGTCGCACTTACATTCTTATGAAGTGAATACGAGGTATACATAACACTCTACTATGAATATTATATCTTATCGCGAAACATAGAAATGAAATGCGACATCTCGTTTTAAGAAGCATTAGAACTCTAATGCTACGATACGTAGACATCTGCAAACGCTATTTCCTAGCATGCAAGTATCGCATTTACATTCTTATGAAGTGAATACGAGGTATACATGACACTTCGCAATGAATATTATATCTTATCATGAAACATAGAGGTGAGATGCGATATCGCGTTTTAAGAAGCATTAGAACTCTATTTTTACGGTACGTGGACATCTGCAAACAATATTTCCTAACATGGAAGTGTCGCATTTACATTCTTGTGTAGTGAAATCGAGGTATACATGACACTTCGCAATGAATATTATATCTTTTCATGAAACATAGAAATGCGATGCGACATCTCGTTTTAAGATGTATTAGAACTCTATTATTTCCATACGTAGTCGTCTGGAAACGCTATTTCCTAGCAAGGAAGTGTCGCGCTTACATCCTTTTGAAGTGAATATGAAGTATACATAACACTTTGCACTGAATATTATATCTTATCCTGAAACATAGAAATGAGATGCGGCATCTCGTTTTAAGAAGCATTAGAACTCTATTGCTAATATACGTAGACATCTGAAAAACGCTATTTCCTAGCATGTAAGTGTCGCATTTACATTCTTTTGAAGTGAATACGAGGTATACATGACACTTCGCAATGATTATTATATCTTATCATGAAACATAGAAGTGAGATGCGATATCGCGTTTTAAGAAGCATTAGAACTCTATTGCTGCGATACGTAGACATCTGAAAAACGCTATTTCCTAGCAAGGAAGTGTCGCGCTTACATCCTTTTGAAGTGAATATGAAGTATACATAACACTTTGCACTGAATATTATATCTTATCCTGAAACATAGAAATGAGATGCGGCATCTCGTTTTAAGAAGCATTAGAACTCTATTGCTAATATACGTAGACATCTGAAAAACGCTATTTCCTAGCATGTAAGTGTCGCATTTACATTCTTTTGAAGTGAATACGAGGTATACATGACACTTCGCAATGATTATTATATCTTATCATGAAACATAGAAGTGAGATGCGATATCGCGTTTTAAGAAGCATTAGAACTCTATTGCTGCGATACGTAGACATCTGAAAAACGCTATTTCCTAGCATGTAAGTGTCGCATTTACATTCTTTTGAAGTGAATACGAGGTATACATGACACTTCGCAATGATTATTATATCTTATCATGAAACATAGAAGTGAGATGCGACATCTCGTTTTAAGTAGCATTAAAACTCTACTGCTACGATACGTAGACATCTGCAAACGCATTTCCTAGCATGGAAGTGTCGCATTTACATTCTTTTGAAGTGAATACGAGATATACATGACACTTCGCAATGAATATTATATCTTATCATGAAACATTGGAGTGAGATGCGATATCGCGTTTTAAGAAGCATTAGAACTCTATTGCTACCATACCTAGATATCTGCAGACGCTATTTCCTAGCATGGAAGTGTCGCATTTACATTCTTTTGAAGTGAATACGAGGTGTACATGACACTTCGCAATGAATATTATATCTTATCAAGAAACATAGATGTGAGATGCGATATCGCGTTTTAAGAAGCATTAGATCTCTCTTGCTACGATACGTATACATCTGCAAACGCTATTTCCTAGCATGGAAATGTCCCACTTACATTCCATTAAAGCGAATACGAGGTATACATAACATTACACAATGAATATTATATCTTATTACGAAACATAGAAATGAAATACGACATCTCGTTTTATAAAGCATCAGAATTCCATTGCTGCGATACGTAGACATCTGCAAACGCTATTTCCGAGCATGTAAGTGTCGCATTTACATTCTTTTGAAGTGAATACGAGGTATACATGACACATCGCAATGATTATTATATCTTATCATGAAACATAGGTGTGAGATGCGATATCGTGTTTTAAGAAGCATTAGATCTCTCTTGCTACGATACGTAGGCATATGCAAACGCTATTTCCTAGCATGGAAGTGTCGCATTTACATTCTTTTGAATTTATTACGCGGTATACATTACACTCTACAATGAATATTATATCTTACCACGAAACATAGGTATGAAATGCGATATCTCGTTTTAAGAAGCATTAGAACTCTATTGCTGCGATACGTAGACATCTGCAAACGGTATTTCCTAGCTTGTAAGTGTCGCATTTACATTCTTTTGATGTGAATACGAGGTATACATGACACTTCGCAATGATTACTACAACTTATCATGAAACATAGTAGTGAGATGCGATATCGCGCTTTAAGAAGCATTAGAACTCTATTGCTACGATACGTACACATCTGCAAACAATATTTCCTTCCAAGGAAGTGTCGCACTTACATTCTTATGAAGTGAATACGAGGTATACATAACACTCTACTATGAATATTATATCTTATCGCGAAACATAGAAATGAAATGCGACATCTCGTTTTAAGAAGCATTAGAACTCTAATGCTACGATACGTAGACATCTGCAAACGCTATTTCCTAGCATGCAAGTATCGCATTTACATTCTTATGAAGTGAATACGAGGTATACATGACACTTCGCAATGAATATTATATCTTATCATGAAACATAGAGGTGAGATGCGATATCGCGTTTTAAGAAGCATTAGAACTCTATTTTTACGGTACGTGGACATCTGCAAACAATATTTCCTAACATGGAAGTGTCGCATTTACATTCTTGTGTAGTGAAATCGAGGTATACATGACACTTCGCAATGAATATTATATCTTTTCATGAAACATAGAAATGCGATGCGACATCTCGTTTTAAGATGTATTAGAACTCTATTATTTCCATACGTAGTCGTCTGGAAACGCTATTTCCTAGCAAGGAAGTGTCGCGCTTACATCCTTTTGAAGTGAATATGAAGTATACATAACACTTTGCACTGAATATTATATCTTATCCTGAAACATAGAAATGAGATGCGGCATCTCGTTTTAAGAAGCATTAGAACTCTATTGCTAATATACGTAGACATCTGAAAAACGCTATTTCCTAGCATGTAAGTGTCGCATTTACATTCTTTTGAAGTGAATACGAGGTATACATGACACTTCGCAATGATTATTATATCTTATCATGAAACATAGTAGTGAGATGCGATATCGCGTTTTAAGAAGCATTAGAACTCTATTGCTGCGATACGTAGACATCTGAAAAACGCTATTTCCTAGCATGTAAGTGTCGCATTTACATTCTTTTGAAGTGAATACGAGGTATACATGACACTTCGCAATGATTATTATATCTTATCATGAAACATAGAAGTGAGATGCGACATCTCGTTTTAAGTAGCATTAAAACTCTACTGCTACGATACGTAGACATCTGCAAACGCTATTTCCTAGCATGGAAGTGTCGCATTTACATTCTTTTGAAGTGAATACGAGATATACATGACACTTCGCAATGAATATTATATCTTATCATGAAACATTGGAGTGAGATGCGATATCGCGTTTTAAGAAGCATTAGAACTCTATTGCTACCATACCTAGATATCTGCAGACGCTATTTCCTAGCATGGAAGTGTCGCATTTACATTCTTTTGAAGTGAATACGAGGTGTACATGACACTTCGCAATGAATATTATATCTTATCAAGAAAAATAGATGTGAGATGCGATATCGCGTTTTAAGAAGCATTAGATCTCTCTTGCTACGATACGTATACATCTGCAAACGCTATTTCCTAGCATGGAAATGTCCCACTTACATTCCATTAAAGCGAATACGAGGTATACATAACATTACACAATGAATATTATATCTTATTACGAAACATAGAAATGAAATACGACATCTCGTTTTATAAAGCATCAGAATTCCATTGCTGCGATACGTAGACATCTGCAAACGCTATTTCCGAGCATGTAAGTGTCGCATTTACATTCTTTTGAAGTGAATACGAGGTATACATGACACATCGCAATGATTATTATATCTTATCATGAAACATAGGTGTGAGATGCGATATCGTGTTTTAAGAAGCATTAGATCTCTCTTGCTACGATACGTAGGCATATGCAAACGCTATTTCCTAGCATGGAAGTGTCGCATTTACATTCTTTTGAATTTATTACGCGGTATACATTACACTCTACAATGAATATTATATCTTACCAGGAAACATAGGTATGAAATGCGACATCTCGTTTTAAGAAGCATTAGAACTCTATTGCTGCGATACGTAGACATCTGCAAACGGTATTTCCTAGCTTGTAAGTGTCGCATTTACATTCTTTTGATGTGAATACGAGGTATACATGACACTTCGCAATGATTACTACAACTTATCATGAAACATAGTAGTGAGATGCGATATCGCGCTTTAAGGAGCACTAGAACTCTATTGCTACGATGCGTAGACATCTGCAAATGTTATTTCCTAGCAAGGAAGAGTCGCATTTACATTCTTTTGATGTGAATACGAGGTATACATAACACTCCACAATGAATATTATATCTTATCACGAAACATAGAAATGAAATGCGACATCTCATTTTAAGAAGCATTAGAACTCTATTGCTATGATACGCCGACATCTGCAAATGTTATTTCCTAGCAAGGAAGTGTCGCACTTACATTCTTTTGAAGTGAACTCGAGGTATACATAACACTCCACAATGAATATTATATCTTATCATGAAACATAGAAATGAGATGCGACATCTCGTTTTAAGAAGTATTAGAACTCTATTCTTTCGATACGTGGTCATTTGGAAACGCTATTTCCTAGCAAGGAAGTGTCGCATTTACATTCTTTTGAAGCGAATACGAGGTACACATAACACTCCATAATGAATATAATATCTTATAATGAAACATAGCAGTGAGATGCGACATCTCCTTTAAGAAGCATTAGAACTCTATTGCTACGATACGTAGACATCTGCAAACGCTATTTCCTAGCATGGAAGTGTCGTATTTACATTCTTTTGAAGCGAATACGAGGTATACATAACATTCCACAATGAATATTATATCCTATTACGAAACATAGAAATGAAATACGACTTCTCGTTCTAAGAAGCATTAGAACTCTATTGCTACGATACGTGGACATCTGCAAACGCTATTTCCTAGCATGCAAGTATCGCATTTACATTCTTATGAAGTGAATACGAGGTATACATGACACTTCGCAATGAATATTATATCTTATCATGAAACATAGAGGTGAGATGCGATATCGCGTTTTAAGAAGCATTAGAACTCTATTTTTACGGTACGTAGACATCTGCAAACAATATTTCCTAGCATGGAAGTGTCGCATTTACATTCGTGTGTAGTGAAATCGAGGTATACATGACACTTCGCAATGAATATTTTATCTTATCATGAAACATAGAAATGCGATGCGACATCACGTTTTAAGATGTATTAGAACTCTATTATTTCCATACGTAGTCGTCTGGAAACGCTATTTCCTAGCAAGGAAGTGTCGCACTTATATCCTTTTGAAGTGAATACGAAGTATACATAACACTTCGCACTGAATATTATATCTTATCACGAAACATAGAAATGAGATGCGGCATCTCGTTTTAAGAAGCATTAGAACACTATTGCTACGACACGTAGACATCTGCAAACGCTATTTCCTAGCATGGAAGCGTCGCATTTACATTCTTGTCATGCGAATACGAATTATACATGACACTTCGCAATGAATATTATATCTTATCATGAAACATAGATGTGAGATGCGATATCGCGTTCTAAGAAGCATTAGAACTCTATTGCTGCGATACGTAGACATCTGAAAAACGCTATTTCCTAGCATGTAAGTGTCGCATTTACATTCTTTTGAAGTGAATACGAGGTATACATGACACTTCGCAATGATTATTATATCTTATCATGAAACATAGAAGTGAGATGCGACATCTCGTTTTAAGTAGCATTAAAACTCTACTGCTACGATACGTAGACATCTGCAAACGCTATTTCCTAGCATGGAAGTGTCGCATTTACATTCTTTTGAAGTGAATACGAGGTGTACATGACACTTCGCAATGAATATTATATCTTATCAAGAAACATAGATGTGAGATGCGATATCGCGTTTTAAGAAGCATTAGATCTCTCTTGCTACGATACGTATACATCTGCAAACGCTATTTCCTAGCATGGAAATGTCCCACTTACATTCCATTAAAGCGAATACGAGGTATACATAACATTACACAATGAATATTATATCTTATTACGAAACATAGAAATGAAATACGACATCTCGTTTTATAAAGCATCAGAATTCCATTGCTGCGATACGTAGACATCTGCAAACGCTATTTCCGAGCATGTAAGTGTCGCATTTACATTCTTTTGAAGTGAATACGAGGTATACATGACACATCGCAATGATTATTATATCTTATCATGAAACATAGGTGTGAGATGCGATATCGTGTTTTAAGAAGCATTAGATCTCTCTTGCTACGATACGTAGGCATATGCAAACGCTATTTCCTAGCATGGAAGTGTCGCATTTACATTCTTTTGAATTTATTACGCGGTATACATTACACTCTACAATGAATATTATATCTTACCACGAAACATAGGTATGAAATGCGATATCTCGTTTTAAGAAGCATTAGAACTCTATTGCTGCGATACGTAGACATCTGCAAACGGTATTTCCTAGCTTGTAAGTGTCGCATTTACATTCTTTTGATGTGAATACGAGGTATACATGACACTTCGCAATGATTACTACAACTTATCATGAAACATAGTAGTGAGATGCGATATCGCGCTTTAAGAAGCATTAGAACTCTATTGCTACGATACGTAGACATCTGCAAACAATATTTCCTTCCAAGGAAGTGTCGCACTTACATTCTTATGAAGTGAATACGAGGTATACATAACACTCTACTATGAATATTATATCTTATCGCGAAACATAGAAATGAAATGCGACATCTCGTTTTAAGAAGCATTAGAACTCTAATGCTACGATACGTAGACATCTGCAAACGCTATTTCCTAGCATGCAAGTATCGCATTTACATTCTTATGATGTGAATACGAGGTATACATGACACTTCGCAATGAATATTATATCTTATCATGAAACATAGAGGTGAGATGCGATATCGCGTTTTAAGAAGCATTAGAACTCTATTTTTACGGTACGTGGACATCTGCAAACAATATTTCCTAACATGGAAGTGTCGCATTTACATTCTTGTGTAGTGAAATCGAGGTATACATGACACTTCGCAATGAATATTATATCTTTTCATGAAACATAGAAATGCGATGCGACATCTCGTTTTAAGATGTATTAGAACTCTATTATTTCCATACGTAGTCGTCTGGAAACGCTATTTCCTAGCAAGGAAGTGTCGCGCTTACATCCTTTTGAAGTGAATATGAAGTATACATAACACTTTGCACTGAATATTATATCTTATCCTGAAACATAGAAATGAGATGCGGCATCTCGTTTTAAGAAGCATTAGAACTCTATTGCTAATATACGTAGACATCTGAAAAACGCTATTTCCTAGCATGTAAGTGTCGCATTTACATTCTTTTGAAGTGAATACGAGGTATACATGACACTTCGCAATGATTATTATATCTTATCATGAAACATAGAAGTGAGATGCGATATCGCGTTTTAAGAAGCATTAGAACTCTATTGCTGCGATACGTAGACATCTGAAAAACGCTATTTCCTAGCATGTAAGTGTCGCATTTACATTCTTTTGAAGTGAATACGAGGTATACATGACACTTCGCAATGATTATTATATCTTATCATGAAACATAGAAGTGAGATGCGACATCTCGTTTTAAGTAGCATTAAAACTCTACTGCTACGATACGTAGACATCTGCAAACGCATTTCCTAGCATGGAAGTGTCGCATTTACATTCTTTTGAAGTGAATACGAGATATACATGACACTTCGCAATGAATATTATATCTTATCATGAAACATTGGAGTGAGATGCGATATCGCGTTTTAAGAAGCATTAGAACTCTATTGCTACCATACCTAGATATCTGCAGACGCTATTTCCTAGCATGGAAGTGTCGCATTTACATTCTTTTGAAGTGAATACGAGGTGTACATGACACTTCGCAATGAATATTATATCTTATCAAGAAACATAGATGTGAGATGCGATATCGCGTTTTAAGAAGCATTAGATCTCTCTTGCTACGATACGTATACATCTGCAAACGCTATTTCCTAGCATGGAAATGTCCCACTTACATTCCATTAAAGCGAATACGAGGTATACATAACATTACACAATGAATATTATATCTTATTACGAAACATAGAAATGAAATACGACATCTCGTTTTATAAAGCATCAGAATTCCATTGCTGCGATACGTAGACATCTGCAAACGCTATTTCCGAGCATGTAAGTGTCGCATTTACATTCTTTTGAAGTGAATACGAGGTATACATGACACATCGCAATGATTATTATATCTTATCATGAAACATAGGTGTGAGATGCGATATCGTGTTTTAAGAAGCATTAGATCTCTCTTGCTACGATACGTAGGCATATGCAAACGCTATTTCCTAGCATGGAAGTGTCGAATTTACATTCTTTTGAATTTATTACGCGGTATACATTACACTCTACAATGAATATTATATCTTACCACGAAACATAGGTATGAAATGCGACATCTCGTTTTAAGAAGCATTAGAACTCTATTGCTGCGATACGTAGACATCTGCAAACGGTATTTCCTAGCTTGTAAGTGTCGCATTTACATTCTTTTGATGTGAATACGAGGTATACATGACACTTCGCAATGATTACTACAACTTATCATGAAACATAGTAGTGAGATGCGATATCGCGCTTTAAGGAGCACTAGAACTCTATTGCTACGATGCGTAGACATCTGCAAATGTTATTTCCTAGCAAGGAAGAGTCGCATTTACATTCTTTTGATGTGAATACGAGGTATACATAACACTCCACAATGAATATTATATCTTATCACGAAACATAGAAATGAAATGCGACATCTCATTTTAAGAAGCATTAGAACTCTATTGCTATGATACGCCGACATCTGCAAATGTTATTTCTAGCAAGGAAGTGTCGCACTTACATTCTTTTGAAGTGAACTCGAGGTATACATAACACTCCACAATGAATATTATATCTTATCATGAAACATAGAAATGAGATGCGACATCTCGTTTTAAGAAGTATTAGAACTCTATTCTTTCGATACGTGGTCATTTGGAAACGCTATTTCCTAGCAAGGAAGTGTCGCATTTACATTCTTTTGAAGCGAATACGAGGTACACATAACACTCCATAATGAATATAATATCTTATAATGAAACATAGCAGTGAGATGCGACATCTCCTTTAAGAAGCATTAGAACTCTATTGCTACGATACGTAGACATCTGCAAACGCTATTTCCTAGCATGGAAGTGTCGCATCTACATTCTTGTGATGTGAGTACGAGGTATACATGACACTCCACAATGAATATTATATCTTATCATGAAACATAGAAATGAGATGCGACATCTCGTTTTAAGAAGTATTAGAACCCTATTCTTTCGATACGTGGTCATTTGGAAACGTTATTTCCTAGCAAGGAAGTGTCGCATTTACATTCTTTTGAAGCGAATACGAGGTATACATGACACTTCGCAATGAATATTATATCTTATCGTGAAACATAGGAGTGAGATGCGATATCGCGTTCTAAGAAGCATTAGAACTCTATTGCTACGATACGTAGACATCCGCAAACGCTATTTCCTAGCACGGAAGGGTCGCATTTACATTCTTATGAAGTGAATACGAGGTATACATAACACTCCATAATGAATATAATATCTTATAATGAAACATAGCAGTGAGATGCGACATCTCCTTTAAGAAGCATTAGATCTCTATTGCTACGATACGTAGACATCTGCAAACGCTATTTCCTAGCATGGAAGTGTCGCATTTACATTCTTGTGATGTGAGTACGAGATATGCATGACACTTCGCAATGAATATTATACCTTATCACTAAACATGGAAGCGAGATGCGATATCGCATTTAAAGAAGCATTAGAACTCTATAGCTACGATGCGTTTACATCTGCAAATGCTATTTCCTAGCATGGAAGTGTCGCATCTACATTCTTGTGATGTGAGTACGAGGTATACATGACACTCCACAATGAATATTATATCTTATCATGAAACATAGAAAGGAGATGCGACATCTCGTTTTAAGAAGTATTAGAACTCTATTCTTTCGATACGTGGTCATTTGGAAACGCTATTTCCTAGCAAGGAAGTGTCGCATTTACATTCTTTTGAAGTGAATTCGAGGTGTCACGTCCGGCGGAACTATTTTCCGTTGCTCCGGAGGCTTTACGACCCGAGCCTATTTTTCGGTAATTCGGTCCGCGGGAACGCGTTAAGACCGGGTCCGACAATTTCGGCTGGCGCGACACTAGCGAAAACACTTGCGATAATAAGTGAATGACCCTACCTTTCGATGACTTCTCTCTCGATTTGTACGTAGAAACGGCGTGGAGGATCGTTCGCTGGGATCGTAGCGGATTTCGTTCTGTTGGCTGCTACAGAAATCTCGATCAGTCGCCAGCGAAGACGAGGACGGCGGTCGGAATTCAGCGATGATGCTGAATGTGGCAGAATCGGCGTGATGCGTCGTGGTGTCTGGATTGGAGGCGTCGACGGTCGCTTCGAAAAGCGGCGTCTGGACTGGTGCGAAGGCAGGTCGCTGGTATACGACGACTCTCGGAACACCCTCCAAATATTCACGCACAAGTGATCGTATGAAATTCTTCCTACTCGCACGTCGCGTTCTTCGCAAACCGGAAGCACGATTCATTCACCAGGTTTTTCTGTACTTTCGACTAAGGTCTGAAGGATAAGCGGCGGTCTCAACGTCACAAAGCCGATTTCTATACACCCTCAAATTGATGAAGAGCAACCCCAGTTGTATGGAAGAACCCGTGGAAGAATTCGTAGTTAAATGTAATGTTAAAAGTAGAACTAGTATTGTTAACACTTGATAAAATTAATGGATGTGGAAATAGTAGACTTGGTAAAAGAACTTGTACTTGGATATAGTAAAAGTAAAAATAAAATATATTCTAGGTTTAAAGTATACATGAACTGGACCTCCTCGGTTCGCGGGGCGCTACGGTCGCGGAGGCTCGCGGTAGGCAGATCGAGGTCTCGCGAGTGGGGGACTCGCGTCTCGAGGCGGAGAGCGCGCGGTCCAGCGAGTGGGGACTCGCGGCTCGTGGTGGGGCTAGCGGCGCATGCCGCTGGCCGGACGCATCTTACTTAGTGTAACTTAGATCTAGGAATTCTTATATATGCGTCATGATATGGTATGTATGTCCTAGCTTAGAAGTAATATATAGGTTCTAGCAGATCCTGTTCCCGGAATTGGAAAATACCCCATTCAGGTGATGGGCTGCGGCTATGTCTTCCTGCAGGACGGAATCCTCGGTGCGAGGGAGATAGGGCTGCCCGTCCTTGGTGCGGGCGAGACAGGTATACTCGGTGGTGCGAGTGAGACACTGGTGCCCGGTACGAGCGAAACAGGTATACTCGGCGGTGCGAGTGAGGCAGCGGAACTCGGTGTGAGTGAGCGCGTGCAGGTATGCGCGCGCGAACTCTTCCAGTTGCTGGTTCTGCAGGCGAGTTTGGCTGGTTGCATGCGTCCAGGGGTTGATGCTGTGGGGTGCGAGGTGGTTCCTTTCTAGGAAATTACGTTCCCAGATATCTCCGTATCGAAGCTATAGAGTACTAATGCCCCTTAAAACGCCATATCGCACCTCATTTCTATGTTTCGTGATAAGATATAATATTCATTGTTGAGTGTTATCTATACCTCGCATTCACTTCAAATGAATGTAAATGCGACACTTCCTTGCTATGAAATAGCGTCTGTAGATGTATCATCTATGTATCGTAGAAATAGAGTTCTAAAGATTCTTAAAACGCGATATCGCATCTCATTTCTATCATTCATGATAAGATATAATATTCATTGCGAAGTGTCATGTATACCTCGTATTCACTTTAAAGAATGTAAATGCGACTCTCCCTTGCTAGGAAGTAGCATTTGCAGATGTCTACGTACCGAAGCTATAGAGTTCTAATGCTTCTTAAAACGCGATATCGCATCTTATTTCTATGTCTCATGATAAGATATAATATTCAATGGGAAGTATCATGTATACATCGCGTACACTTCAAATGAATGTAAATGCGACACTTCCTTGTTAGGAAATACGGTTTGCAGATGTCTACGTCCGTAGCGATAGTGTTCTAATGCTTCTCAAAGCGCGATATCGCATATCAATTCCATGTTTCATGATAGGATATAATTTTCATTGTCCAGTGTTATGTAAACCTCATATTCACTTAAAAAGAGTGTAAATGCGACACTTCCTTGTTAGGTAGTTGCGTATGAAGTAGTCTACGTATCGTAGAAATAGAGTTCTAATGCTTCTCAAAATGCGATATCGCATCTCATTTCTATGTCTCATGATGAGATATAATATTCATTGCGGAGTGGCATGTATACCTCGCATACACTTCAAATGAATGTAAATGCGACACATCCTTGCTAGGAAATGCCGTTTGTAGATGTCTACGTATCGAAGCAATGAATTTCTAATGCTTCTTAAAACGCGATATCGCATCTCACCTCAATGTTTCATGATAAGATATAATATACATTGCGAAGCGTTACGTATTCCTCGTCTACACCTCAAATGAATGTAAATGCGACACTTCCCTGCTAGGAAAAAGCGCTTGCAGATGTTTACGTATCAAAGCAATAGAGTTCTAATGCATCTTATATCGCGACATCGCATTTAATTTCTATGTGTCATGATAAGATATAGTATTCATTGCGAAGTGTCACGTATACCTCGGATGCACATCAAATGAATGTAAATGCGACGCTACCTTGCTAGGAAATAGCGTTTGCAGATGTCGACGTACCGTAGCAATACAGTTCTAATGCTTCCCAGAACGAGATATCGCTTCTCATTTCTATGTTTCATGATAATATATAATATTCACTGCGAAGTGTCATGTATACCTCGCATACACTTCAAATGAATGTGAATGAGACAGTTCCTTGCTAGGAAACAGTGTTTGCAGATATCTACGTATCGAAGCAATAGAGTTCTAAATCATCATAAATCGCGATATCGCATCTCAATTCAATGTTTCATGATGAGATATAATATTTATTGTGCAGTGTTATGAATACCTCGTATTCACTTCAAAGGAATGCAAACGCTACACTTCCTTGCCAGGAAATAACGTTTGCAGATGTCTACCTATCGTAGCATTAGTGTTCTAATGCTTCTCAAAACGCGATATCGCTACTCATTACTATGTTTCATGATAATATATAATATTCATTTTGGAGTGTCATGTATACCTCGTATTTCAAAAGAATGTAAATGCGACACTTCCTTGCTAGGAAGTAGCGTTTGCAGATGTCTACGTATCGAAGCAATAGGGATCTAATGCTTCTTAAATCGCGATATCGCAACTCATTACTATGTTTCATGATAATATATAATATTCATTGTAGAGTGTTATGTATACCTCGTATTCACTTCAAAAGCATGTAAACGCGACACTTCCTTGCCAGGAAATAGTGTTTGCGGATGTCTACGTATCGTAGCATTAGAGTTCTAATGCTTGTCAAAACGCGATATCGCAACTCATTACTTTGAATCATGATAATATATAACATTCATTGTGGAGTGTTATGTATACCTCGTATTCATTTCAAAGGAATGTAAATGCGGCACTTCCTTGCTAGGAAATAGCGTTTGCAGATGTCTGCGTATCGAAGCAATAGATTTCTAAAGCAGGCTAATTCGCGATATCGCATCTCATATCTATGTTTCATGATAATATATAATATTCATTGTGGAGTGTTATGTATTCCTCGTATTCACTTCAAAAGAATGTAAATGCGACACTTCCTTGCTAGGAAATAGCGTTTGCCGATATCTACGTATCGAAGCAATAGTGCTCTAATGCTTCTTAAATCGCCATATCGCATCTCATTTCTATGTTTCATGATAATATATAATATTCATTGTGCAGTGTTATGTATATCTCGTGTTCACTTCAAAGGAATGTAAATGCGACACTTCCTTGCTAGGAAGTAGCGTTTGCAGATGTCTACGTGTCGAAGCAATAAAGTACTAATGCTTCTTAAATCGTCACATCGCATCTCATTTCTATGTTTCATGATAAGATATAATATTCATTGTGAAGTGTCATGTATACCTCGTATTCCTTTCAAAAGAATATAAATGCGACACTTCCTTGCTAGGAAGTAGCGTTTGCAAATGCCTACGTATCGAACCAATAGATTTCTAATGCTTCTTAAATCGCCATATAGCATCTCATTTCTATGTTTCATGATAAGATATATTATTCATTGTGCAGTGTTATGTATATCTCGTCTATACTTCAAATGAATGTAAATGCAACACTTCCGTGCTAGGAAGTAGCGTTTGCAGTTGTCTACGTATCGTGGCATTAGAGTTCTAACGCTTCTCAAAACGCGATATTGCTTCTCACTTCTATGTTTCATGATAATATGTAATATTCATTGCGATGTGTCATGTATACCGCGCATACACTTAAAATGAATGTAAATGCGACACTTCCTTGCTAGGAAATAGCGTTTGCAGATGTCTACGTATCGAAGCAATAGACTTCTAAAGCAGGCTAATTCGCGATATCACAACGCATTTCTATGTTTCATGATAATATATAATATTCACAGCGCAGTGTCATGTATACCTCGCATACACTTCAAAAGAATGTAAATGCGACACTTCCTTGCTAGGAAATAGCGTTTCCAGATGACTACGTGTCGAAACAATAGATTTCTAATTATTCGCAAAACGCGATATCGCATCTCACATCTATGTTTCATGATAAGATATAATATTCATTGCGAAGTGTCATGTATACCTCGTATTCGCTTCAAAAGAATGTAAATGCGACAGTTCCTTGCTAGGAAATAGCGTTTCCAGATGACAACGTATCGAAAGAATAGAGTTCTAATACTTCTTAAAACGAGATGTCGCATCTCATTTCTATGTTTCATGATAAGATATAATATCGATTGCGAAGTTTCATGCATGCCTCGTATTCACTTCAATGGAATGTAAATGCGACACTTCCATGCTAGGAAATAGCGTTTGCAGATGTCTACGTATCCTAGCAAGAGAGTTCTAATGCTTCTTAAAACGAGATGTCGCATTTCATTTCTATGTTTCATGATAAGACATAATATTCATTGCGAAGTGACATGTATAACTCGTATTCACTTCAAAAGAATGTAAAGGCGACACTTCCATGCTAGGAAATAGCGTTTGCAGATGTCTACGTATCGTAGCAATAGAGTTCTAATGCTTCTTAGAACGCTATATCGCATCTCACTTCTATGTTTCATGATAAGATATAATATTCATTGGGAAGTGTCATGTATACCTCGTATTCACTTCAAAAGAATGTAAATGCGACACTTCCTTGCTAGGAAATAGCGTTTCCAGATGACTACGTGTCGAAACAATAGATTTCTAATTATTCGCAAAACGCGATATCGCATCTCACATCTATGTTTCATGATAAGATATAATATTCATTGCGAAGTGTCATGTATACCTCGTATTCACTTCAAAAGAATGTAAATGCGACACTTCCTTGCTAGGAAATAGCGTTTCCAGATGACAACGTATCGAAAGAATAGATTTCTAATACTTCTTAAAACGAGATGTCGCATCTCATTTCTATGTTTCATGATAAGATATAATATCGATTGCGAAGTTTCATGCATACATCGTATTCACTTCAAGGGAATGTAAATGCGACACTTCCTTGCTAGGAAATAGCGTTTCGAGATGACAACGTATCGAAAGAATAGAGTTCTAATGCTTCTTAAAACGCGATATCGTATCTCACTGCTATGTTTCATGATTAGATATAATATTCATTATGGAGTGTCATGTATACCTCATATTCACTTCAAAAGAATGTCAATACGAAACTTCCGTGCTAGGAAATATCCTTTGCAGATGTCTACGTATCGTAGAAATAGAGTTCTAATGCTCCTTAAAACGCAATATCGCATCTCACTGCTATTTTTCATGATAGGATATAATATTCATTATGGAGTGTCATGTATACCTCGTATTCACTTCAAAAGAATATAAATGCGACACTTCCTTGCTAGGAAATAGCGTTTCCAGATGACCACG
Source organism: Xylocopa sonorina (assembly GCF_050948175.1). Classification (NCBI taxonomy): domain Eukaryota; kingdom Metazoa; phylum Arthropoda; class Insecta; order Hymenoptera; family Apidae; genus Xylocopa; species Xylocopa sonorina. Next base: position 122,489 of record NW_027490270.1, on the reverse strand, counting down.
TATAGAAAGAATAGAGTTCTAATACTTCTTAAAACGAGATGTCGCATCTCATTTCTATGTTTCACGATAAGATATAGTATCCATTGCGAAGTGTCATGTATACCTCATATCCACTTCAATGGAATGTAAATGCGACATTTCCTTTCTAGGAAATAGAGTTTGCAGATGTCTACGTATCGTAGCAATAGAGCTCTAATGCTTCTTAAAACGCGATATCGAATCTCACTTCTATGTTTCATAATAAGATGTAATATTCATTGCGAAGTGTCATGTATACCTCGTATTCACTTCAAAAGAATTTAAATGCGACACTTGCATGCTAGGAAATAGCGTTTCCAGATGACTACGTGTCGAAAAAATAGATTTCTAATTATTCGCAAAACGCGATATCGCATCTCACATCTATGTTTCATGATAAGATATAATATTCATTGCGATGTGTCATGTATACCTCGTATTCACTTCAAAAGAATGTAAATGCGACACTTCCTTGCTAGGAAATAGCGTTTCCAGATGACAACGTATCGAAAGAATAGAGTTCTAATGCTTCTTAAAACGCGATATCGTATCTCACTGCTATGTTTCATGATAAGATATAATATTCATTATGGAGTGTCATGTATACCTCATATTCACTTCAAAAGAATGTCAATACGAAACTTCCGTGCTAGGAAATATCCTTTGCAGATGTCTACGTACCGTAGAAATAGAGTTCTAATGCTCCTTAGAACGCAATATCGTATCTCACTGCTATGTTTCATGATTAGATATAATGTTCATTATGGAGTGTCATGTATACCTCATATTCACTTCAAAAGAATGTCAATACGAAACTTCCGTGCTAGGAAATATCCTTTGCAGATGTCTACGTATCCTAGAAATAGAGTTCTAATGCTCCTTAAAACGCAATATCGCATCTCACTGCTATTTTTCATGATAAGATATAATATTCATTATGGAGTGTCATGCATACCTCGTATTCACTTCAAAAGAATGTAAATGCGACACTTCCTTGCTAGGAAATAGCGTTTCCAGATGACCACGTATAGAAAGAATAGAGTTCTAATACTTCTTAAAACGAGATGTCGCATCTCATTTCTATGTTTCACGATAAGATATAGTATCCATTGCGAAATTTCATGTATACCTCATATCCACTTCAATGGAATGTAAATGCGACATTTCCTTTGTAGGAAATAGAGTTTGCAGATGTCTACGTATCGTAGCAATAGAGCTCTAATGCTTCTTAAAACGTGATATCGCATCTAACTTCTATGTTTCATGATAAGATATAATATTCATTGCGAAGTGTCTTGTATACCTCGTATTCACTTCTAAAGAATGTAAATGCGACACTTGCATGCTAGGAAATAGCGTTCGCAGATGTCTACGTATCGTAGCAAGAGAGTTCTAATGCTTCTTAAAACGAGATGTCGCATTTCATTTCTATGTTTCCTGATAAGATATAATATCGATTGCGAAGTGTCATGTATACTTCGTATTCACTTCAAAAGAATGTAATTGCGACACTTCCCTGCTAGGAAGTAGAGTTCGCAGATGTCTACGTATCGAAGCAATAGGGTTCTAATGCTTCTCAAAACGCGATGTCGCATCTCATTTCTATGTTTCATGATAAGATATAATATTCATTGCGAAGTGTCATGTATACCTCGTATTCACTTCAAAAGAATGTAAATGCTACACTTCCAGGCTAGGAAATAGCCTTTGCAGATGTCTACGTATCGTAGCAATAGAGTTCTAGCGCTTCTTAAATCGCGATATCGCATCTCACTTCTATGTTTCATGATAAGATATAATGTTCATTGCGAAGTGTCATGTATACCTCGTATTCACTTCAAGAGAATGTAAATGCGACACTTCCTTGCTAGGAAATAGCGTTTCCAGATATCTAGGTATCGAAGCAATAGAGTTCTAATGCTTCTTAGAACGCCATATCGCATCTCATTTCTATGTTTCATGATAAGATATAATATTCATTGGGAAGTGTCATGTATGCCTCGTATTCAATGAAAAGAATGTAAATGCGACACTTCCTTGCTAGGAAATAGCGTTTCCAGATGACTACGTGTCGAAACAATAGATTTCTAATTATTCGCAAAACGCGATATCGCATCTCACATCTATGTTTCATGATAAGATATAATATTCATTGCGATGTGTCATGTATACCTCGTATTCACTTCAAAAGAATGTAAATGCGACACTTCCTTGCTAGGAAATAGCGTTTCCAGATGACAACGTATCGAAAGAATAGAGTTCTAATGCTTCTTAAAACGCGATATCGTATCTCACTGCTATGTTTCATGATAAGATATAATATTCATTATGGAGTGTCATGTATACCTCACATTCACATCAAAAGAATGTCAATACGAAACTTCCGTGCTAGGAAATATCCTTTGCAGATGTCTACGTATCGTAGAAATAGAGTTCTAATGCTCCTTAAAACGCAATATCGCATCTCACTGCTATTTTTCATGATAAGGTATAATATTCATTATGGAGTGTCATGTATACCTCGTATTCACTTCAAAGGAATGTAAATGCGACACTTCCTTGCTAGGAAATAGCGTTTCCAGATGACCACGTATAGAAAGAATAGAGTTCTAATACTTCTTAAAACGAGATGTCGCATCTCATTTCTATGTTTCACGATAAGATATAGTATCCATTGCGAAGTGTCATGTATACCTCATATCCACTTCAATGGAATGTAAATGCGACATTTCCTTTCTAGGAAATAGAGTTTGCAGATGTCTACGTATCGTAGCAATAGAGCTCTAATGCTTCTTAAAACGCGATATCGCATCTAACTTCTATGTTTCATAATAAGATATAATATTCATTGCGAAGTGTCTTGTATACCTCGTATTCACTTCTAAAGAATGTAAATGCGACACTTGCATGCTAGGAAATAGCGTTTGCAGATGTCTACGTATCGTAGCAATAGAGTTCTAATGCTTCTTAAAACGCGATATCGCATCTCACTTCTATGTTTCATAATAAGATGTAATATTCATTGCGAAGTGTCATGTATACCTCGTATTCACTTCAAAAGAATTTAAATGCGACACTTGCATGCTAGGAAATAGCGTTTGCAGATGTCTACGAATCGTAGCAATGAAGTTCTAATGCTTCTCAGAACGCGATATAGCAGCTCATTCCTATGTTTCATGATAAGATATAATATTCATTGCGAAGTGTCATGTATATCTCGTATTCACTTCAAAAGAATGTAAATGCGACACTTCCTTGCTAGTAAATAACATTTGCAGATGTCTACGCATCGTGGGAATAGAGTTCTAATGCTACTTAAAGCGAGATGTCGCATTTCATTTCTATGTTGCGTGATAAGATATAATATTCATTGTGGAGTGTTATGAATAGCTCGTATTCACTTCAAAAGAATGTAAATGCGACACTTCCTTGCTAGGAAATAGCGTTTCCAGATGACCACGTATCGAAAGAATAGAGTTCTAATACTTCTTAAAACGAGATGTCGCATCTCATTTCTATGTTTCACGATAAGATATATTATCCATTGCGAAGTGTCATGTATACCTCGTATTCACTTCAATGGAATGTAAATGCGACATTTCCTTTCTAGGAAATACAGTTTGCAGATGTCTACGTATATTAGCAATAGAGTTCTAGTGCTTCCCAAAATGCGATATAGCACCTCATTCCGATGTTTCATGATAAGATATAATATTCATTGCGAAGTGTCATGTATATCTCGTATTCACTTCAAAAGAATGTAAATGCGACACTTCCATGCTAGGAAATAGCGTTTGCAGATGTCTACGTATCGTAGCAATAGAGTTCTAATGCTACTTAAAACGAGATGTCGCATTTCATTTCTATGTTTCGTAATAAGATATAATATTCATTGTGAAATGTTATGTATACCTCGTATTCACTTCAAAAGAATGTAAATGCGACACTTCCTAGCTAGGATGTAGCGTTTGCAGATGTCTACGTATCGTAACAATAGAGTTCTAATGCTTCTTAAATCGCGATATCGCATCTCAGTTCTATGTTTCATTATAAGTTATAATATTTATTGCGAAGTGTTATGTATACCTCGTATACACTTCAAATGGATGTAAATGCCACACACCCTTGCTAGGAAATGCGTCTCGAGATGTCTACGTATGGAGGAAATAGAGTTCTAATTCTTCTTAAAACGCGATATCGCTTCTCATTTCTATGTTGCATGATATTATGTAATATTCACTGAGAAGTATTATGTTTACCTCGTCTACACTTCAAAAGGATGTAAATGACTTATTTCCTTGCTAGGAAAATGCGTTTCCAGATATCTGCGTATCGAAGCATTAGAGTTCTAGTGCTTCTAAAACGCAATATCGCATCTCATTTCTGGGTTTCAAGATAAGTTATAATATTCATTGCGAAGTATTATGTATACCTCGACTACACTTCCAAAGATACTACCCAGTAATTTGCGGCGTGTTGCGTAGTTTCCCGTAGCCCTTGTTAGTTAAACCCACGTCGAGACCATAAATAAACATGCCGTGACTTCAGTATCTCGCGACCTGAGTGTGTGTACTTGGCTAGGCGTAGTCGAGAGGAGGAGCATTTCGAAGTTTCAAGGGTTGTTCCTCCCCAGGGTTCCCGGGGTCGTGTAGTCTATCCCCTTTGCTACTTTCTGAGCAGGTGGCGCCCAAGAAAAGTTGTACGTGAGCGGATACCTTGGAACGATAGATCGCTTTAGATTAAAATACGTTTTACACCTTAAAGCATTTAGATAATTAACCCCTTCGAGCTTCCCTGACTTACTATATATAGGTTTCCGTCACAACTAATAGGAACCATCACTTTACATAGATATATAGAACACACATAGTTTTAAACGTAGAACTGAGAATTTGAGAACTTACTTTGAAACGTTAGTAGTGAGAAATTCCATCGGATTTCATAGAAGTTCAGAACTTACTTGCTATGAGACATAGGCAGGTAAGGGCCATCGCGTTGCTTAAAACTTTAGAACTTGCTTACTTCAACAAAGATTTCTATTGGCTTCGTCCGTTCTTTTAGAAGAATTTTTGATAAACCACATACTTTTCACGCTTCTGATATCTTTGAAAGTTCGCGAGATGTAATCGTTTAAGTTTTAAAATGATTACTTAGTGTGGATTATTATTTAGTAACTCGCTCATAAACGAGTCTGCATAGGATTTAATCCATAAGTTTTTAAGCCTGGAATTTATGCAGTTATTTGTTATTCACTTATTGCTCAAACGACAAAGATTCTGACCACTTCAAAATGGTTGACTTTCATCAATTTTCTTAAAAATTGAAATACTGCACAACTGCTTGCATTAAAGACTGTAATTAAAGCTTTCGAAACATTTTACCTCTTATAGGTGAATTCTGGAATTGAAATTGAATGTTTGACTTTTCTAGCTCCTGTTTAGACATCTTTCTATTGGAATGTTCAAGTATTTTTCATATTCGTAATTATTAAAAATGTTTTACTTGATTTTTTTATTTAATATTTAGAATTTTCTGAGAAATATTTTTTATCGTAATGAACTATATAATTGCAATTATAATTCTTTATGAAGTAATAATAACAGAAAGGTATGTATCCATTCTTGTAGTTTTGTAAAGAGTATTTAATCTTACTATCTAAAATGAAACATTGAGATCTGTTTACAATCTAATGGAATTTAATTACCTTTCGATTCAAATTCACAATGATAATCTTCCATAGTTCAACAATTTTGTGAGCTGTCCTCAGGAATCCGCAGCTCTGTACTTATAAAATGAGCGACACAAAGAACAGCCTAACCAAACGTATTCGAACCGATTTTTCAATACTAATCTTATCATGTTTAACTTATGCTGCAAGCTATTGAAATGCCCTTCGGCAAGTGTTTATTCACAGTGAAGTAAACGGTAAGTATTACGCCTTCCACCACTGTTTACAATACGTATGTTTCATTTACTATCAAAACCGTGAGTATTATCGCCTTTCTTTACTCTTTGTAACCTTCAATGCCTTCATGTTACAGATCGTTAAACTTGCTTTAAAATGCTCTATCGTATTACGGAAGAATGGACATACCAATTCATTTTAAAAAATGAAGGTAACCTTCATATGTCCAACATAACTCCACTTACAAAAAAACTATTTTCATCAACGGATGGCCCCTTTGTACTGTGCAATTTTATATTAGCAAAAACTTCTATGAAACTTATAGTTTCGTGGATATCTGAGGTGCTAATTATTACTGCCCCACCCTGTATATTGTTATGGATGTGTCCAACAAGGCAACGATGAACAGAGTTAAATTTAATATTATGATGTTTATTATTTTACTTATAGTAAAATATGATGGTGATAAAGGATAAGTATACGGAACTGAAAATGGAAAGTAGCGAGCAGAAAAAGAACTGATGGAGCTACAAAGTAGATTGATACATCCGTCAAATGATGATTCTAGGTTAATAAAATCTGTTAATTAAAGAACTATTGCAAAAATCAAGTATAATCAATATTACTTCTGCTCAAAGGCTATAATAGAATTGGACCGAAATGGGTACAAAACCGGCAATTATATCTATACGTTCTATTCTATGCAAAGGCAAATATTTCAAAGAGAGAAGATGCGTTACTTACAAATTACTTATGTTCCTAGATATCTCACTAATTTAGGCTTCTTGTCTTGCAGAACTTATCATTCATGTAACATGTAAAGGGGTCGAAGAATAGTAAAAGATTTTTAAATTTCATAGCCTCACTTGATACGTCGATTGGATCACGTAAAATATCGGACATTAACTGCATCTACATCTTCAGACCTTAAATATATAATTGCAACAACATATTTAATAGCGTTTAATAACATTTTTCTAATTGTTTATATCTATGTCTAATAAATATATATTAATCGAATAAGTTGCTTTACCAAAGAATAAAAGTATCTGAGGCTTACAAATCGGAGCATTACATAACAAACGTGCATCACATATATAATATTACATGTAATAAAAGATGAAGACCAAAAAGATCGTACATAAGTTGAATCCACAATGCGGTCATAGAGATACAGAAGCGGCAAAAATTCCAAACAATAATTTAAAAAATTCAAAAAGGGGGGAGTGAAAATCCATCTCCTTGACGATGATAAGGAACAAGTCTGCCTCATGCACTACAATATCCCAAACAGCCAGCGATTGGCACGCCAATGACAACGGATGGTACGAATTCCGTGACAGAACTGTGCTAACAAAGTGCTCCTACTCAGCTTTCGAAATGGCATACTGTTAGTACTGGGGCGGCATTCGTATCACGGCACTATTCAGCAGTAGGCTGACATTTACTAATGGGGAAGCTGTTTCTATAAAAAATTATAAGCAAATATGAAAAATGACTAAACTGTGCAATTTATTTATCTTGATTCCAATATAGATACACCGGCACAAAACAAAGATATAAGAACTCGATTTTATTATTTTCTATAAACTAGCTCGATAGGGCGATTTTTTCCATAAAGTCGATAATTACTTTGTCATAAAAATATATACACTTATTTTATATATATTTTCTTCAATTTATTGTTACAAATTCATGCAATTGAGGGTTACATTATATACGATGACAGCATGTTTTTTCAGAAATTACACAAGGCGAAGTTAGGGACGCAACAGCATGAATTTTTATTTTATAAGTAATATTTTTTTTTATAAATAATATTTTTAGTCTATGATGGATTGAAAGAAATATATACGACTCGCTCAATAACTATAAATATAGGAAAACGACCATCAAAATGTCTATCAATACTCATATGCTGAACATCTACTGACATCTAACGGTTCTAATTTGTATGAAAGCACAGGTTCCCCATTCCCAAATGTGATCCTGCGTCATTGCTGAGGAGATTCATGAATGGAGCGATGATACGCGTGTCACCATGGTGCTGGTTCTGCGCGATTCGCTTGTCTAGAACGTGCTGGTAACACGATCTGGCATTTTAGTCAACGTATCCGGTCACAGATGACTACGAATCAGTTGACACTCCTCGGAAGTGACAATATAGTGCCGGCATGGTGTCGCTACCATCTTGCCGTTTGTTATCTGGGATGCTTTTTAGTGCATTATTCGGAATTGAATTTGAACACATAGTTACTTAATCGCAAATTTGTATCTACTGTGACGTGGTGAAGTCACAAGGCTCGCTCACCCCCCCGCCCTGCTTCGGTTAGACTAGCTCGCAGATCACCACCCATGCGAGAAGCGCGACACGGACCATCGCGATAGCTGTATTTGCGAGGAGCGTGAAATACACGATGGTAGAACCTCCCCCCCCCCCCCCCCCCCCCCCCCCCTTCGTTTCTCACTCGCTGTTCTACGGATTAGACTGGCGAGCTGATGGAAGAAGCGACCCATAAGACGCCTCTTCGGCGGATAATAATACCGCAGGTTCGCGGAAGGGCTGTACGCCGAGGAAGCGTGACGGGCTCGACGGTGGAGGAGTCTGGAAGTGAGCAAGAAGAGACCCTGAAGCCCGAAGGATAGGATCCAGAGCTCTGCAACGATAAGACCGCTGCCATAGTCCATGGAGGCAAACAGGATGGTTCTCGGGTGTGAGAAGGACCTCTACCCCTCCCCATTAGAACTCTATTGCTTCGATACCTAGACATCTGGTAACGCTGTTTCCAAAAAGGGAAGTGTCGCATTTACATTCATTTGAAGTGTAGACGAGGAATACACAATACTTCGCAATGGATATTATATCTTATCATGTAACATAGAAATGAGATGCGATATCGCGTTTTAAGAAGCACTAGAACCCTATTGCTACGATACGTAGGCATCTGCAAACGCTATTTCCTAGCAAGGAATTGTCGCATTTACATTCTTTTGAAGTGAATACGAGGTATACATGACACTTCGCAATGAATATTATATCTTATCACGAAACATGGAAATGAGATGCGATATCGCGATTTAAGTAGCATTAGAAACCTATTGCTACGATACGTAGACATCTGCAAACGCTATTTCCTAGCAGGCAGTAGTCGCATTTACATTCTTTTGAAGTGAATACGAGGTATACATGACACTTCGTAATGAGTATTATATCTTATCATGAAACATAGAAGAGAGATGCGATATCGCGTTTTAAGTAGCGTTAGAACTCTATTGCTACGATACGTAGACATCTGCAAACGCTACCTCCTAGGATGGAAACGTCGCATTTACATTCTTTTGATGTGAATACGAGGTATACCTGACACTTCGCAATGAATATTATATCTTATCACGAAACATAGAAATGAAATGCGATATCTCGTTTAAGAAGCATTAGGACTCTATTGCTAGGATACGTAGGCATCTGCAAACGCTATTTCCTAGCAAGGAATAGTCGCTTTTACATTCTTTTCAAGCGACTACGAGGTATACATGACACTTCGCAATGAAAATTATATCTTTTCACGAAACATATAAATGAGATGCGATATCGCGATTTAAGTAGCATTAGAATTTTATTGCTACGATATGTAGGCATCTGCAAACGCTATTTCCTAGCAAGGAAGTGTCGCATTTACATTCGTTTGGAGGGAATACGAGGTATACTCGACACTTCGCAATGAATATTATATCTTATCATGAAGCATAGAAATGAAATGCGATATCTCGTTTTGAGAAGCTTTAGAACTCCGTTGCTCCGATACGTAGTCATCTGCAAACGCTATATTCTAGCAAGGAAGATTCGCATTTACATTCTTTTGAAGTGAATACGAGGTATATATGACACTTCGCAATGAACATTATTTGTTATCATGAAACATAGAAGTGAGATGCGATTTCGCGTTCTAAGAAGCAGTAGAACTCTATTGCTACGATACGTAGACATCTGCAGACGCTATTTCCTAGCATGGAAGTGTCGCATTTACATTCATTTGAACTGTGTGCGAGGTATACGTGACACATCGCAATGAATATTATATCTTATCATGAAACATAGAAATGATATGCGATATCGGGATTTAGGAAGCATTAGAACCCTACTGCTTCGATGCGGAGTCATCTGCAAACGCTATTTCCTAGCATGGAAGTGTCGCATTTACATTCTTTTGAAGTGAATACGAGGTATACATGACACTTCGCAATGAATATTATATCTCATCATGAAACATACAAATGAGATGCGATATCTCGTTTTAACAAGCATTAGAAATCTATTGCTTCGATACGTAGTCACCTGCAAACGCTATTTCCTAGCAAGGAATTGTTGCATTTACATTCATTTGAACTGTGTGCGAGGTATACGTGACACATCGCAATGAATATTATATCTTATCATGAAACATAGAAATGATATGCGATATCGGGATTTAGGAAGCATTAGAGCCCTACTGCTTCGATGCGGAGTCATCTGCAAACGCTATTTCCTAGCATGGAAGTGTCGCATTTACATTCTTTTGATGTGAATACGAGGTATACATTGCACTGCACAATGAATATTATATCTTATCATGAAACATAGAAATGAGATGCGATATCGCGATTTAACAAGCGTTAGAACTCTATAGCTATGATACGCAGACACGTACAAACGCTATTTGAAACACAGAAATGAGATGCGACATCGCGTTTTGAGAAGCATCAGAACACTATTGCTTCGATACGCAGACATCTTCAAACGCTAATTCCTAACAAGGAAGTGTCGCATTTAGATACTGTTGAAGTGAATACGAGGTATACATGACACTTCGCAATGAATATTATATCTTATCATGAAACGTAGAAATGAGTTGCGATCTCGCGCATGAAGAAGCGTTAGAACTCTATTGCCATGATACATAGACACCTGCAAACGCTATTTCCTAGGAAGGATGTGTCGCAATTACATTCATTTGAAGTGTATGCGAGGTATAAGTGACATTTCGCAATGAATATTATATCCTGTCACGAAACATAGAAACGAGATGCGATATCGCGTTTTGAGAAGCATTAGAACTCTTTTGCTTCGATACGTAGACATCTGCAAACGCAATTTCCTAGCAAGGAATTGTAGCATTTACATTCTATTGAAGTGAATTCGAGGTATACATAACACTGCACAATGGATATTATATTTTATCATGAGACATAGAAATGAGATGCGATATGACAATATAAGAAGTATTAGAATACTATTGCTTCGATACGTAGACATCTGCAGACGCTATTTCCTAGCAAGGAAGTGTCGCATTTACATTCTTTTGAGATGAATACGAGGTAAGCATGACACTTCGCAATGAATATTATATCTTATCACGAAACATAGAAAAGAGATGCGATATCGCGATTTAAGAAGTATTAGAACACTATTTCTTCGATACGGAGACATCTGCAAACGCTATTACCTGGCAAGGTATTGTCGCATTCACTTTCTTTTGTAGTGAATACGAGGAGTACATAACACTGCACATTAAATATTATATCTTATCATGAAACATAGGAATGAGATGCGCTATCGCGTTTTGAGAAGCATTAGAACTCTATTGCTTCGATACGTAGACATCTGCAAACGCTATTTCCTGGCAAGGATTTGTCGCGTTTACATTCCTTTGAAGTGTATGCGAGGCGTACATAGCACTGCACAATGAATATTATATCTATCATGAAGCATAGAAATGAGATACGATATGGCGATTTAAGAAGCATTAGGACACTATTGCTTCGATACGCAGACATCGGCAAACGCTATTTCCTAGCGAGGTAGTGTCGCATTTACATTCATTTGAAGAGTAGACGAAATATACATAACACTGCACAATGAATATTATGTCTTATCATAAAACATAGAAATGAGATGCGATATGGTGATTTATGAAGCATTAGAAGTCTATTGCTTCGATACGTATACATCTGCAAACGCTATTTCCTAGCAAGGAAGTGTCGCATTTACATTCTTTTGAAGTGAATACGAGGTATACATGACACTTCGCAATGAATATTATATCTCATCATGAAACATACAAATGAGATGCGATATCTCGTTTTAACAAGCATTAGAAATCTATTGCTTCGATACGTAGTCACCTGCAAACGCTATTTCCTAGCAAGGAATTGTTGCATTTACATTCATTTGAACTGTGTGCGAGGTATACGTGACACATCGCAATGAATATTATATCTTATCATGAAACATAGAAATGATATGCGATATCGGGATTTAGGAAGCATTAGAACCCTACTGCTTCGATGCGGAGTCATCTGCAAACGCTATTTCCTAGCATGGAAGTGTCGCATTTACATTCTTTTGATGTGAATACGAGGTATACATTGCACTGCACAATGAATATTATATCTTATCATGAAACATAGAAATGAGATGCGATATCGCGATTTAACAAGCGTTAGAACTCTATAGCTATGATACGCAGACACGTACAAACGCTATTTGAAACACAGAAATGAGATGCGACATCGCGTTTTGAGAAGCATCAGAACACTATTGCTTCGATACGCAGACATCTTCAAACGCTAATTCCTAACAAGGAAGTGTCGCATTTAGATACTGTTGAAGTGAATACGAGGTATACATGACACTTCGCAATGAATATTATATCTTATCATGAAACGTAGAAATGAGTTGCGATCTCGCGCTTGAAGAAGCGTTAGAACTCTATTGCCATGATACATAGACACCTGCAAACGCTATTTCCTAGGAAGGATGTGTCGCAATTACATTCATTTGAAGTGTATGCGAGGTATAAGTGACATTTCGCAATGAATATTATATCCTGTCACGAAACATAGAAACGAGATGCGATATCGCGTTTTGAGAAGCATTAGAACTCTTTTGCTTCGATACGTAGACATCTGCAAACGCAATTTCCTAGCAAGGAATTGTAGCATTTACATTCTATTGAAGTGAATTCGAGGTATACATAACACTGCACAATGGATATTATATTTTATCATGAGACATAGAAATGAGATGCGATATGACAATATAAGAAGTATTAGAATTCTATTGCTTCGATACGTAGACATCTGCAGACGCTATTTCCTAGCAAGGAAGTGTCGCATTTACATTCTTTTGAGATGAATACGAGGTAAGCATGACACTTCGCAATGAATATTATATCTTATCACGAAACATAGAAAAGAGATGCGATATCGCGATTTAAGAAGTATTAGAACACTATTTCTTCGATACGGAGACATCTGCAAACGCTATTTCCTGGCAAGGTATTGTCGCATTCACTTTCTTTTGTAGTGAATACGAGGAGTACATAACACTGCACATTAAATATTATATCTTATCATGAAACATAGGAATGAGATGCGCTATCGCGTTTTGAGAAGCATTAGAACTCTATTGCTTCGATACGTAGACATCTGCAAACGCTATTTCCTGGCAAGGATTTGTCGCGTTTACATTCCTTTGAAGTGTATGCGAGGCGTACATAGCACTGCACAATGAATATTATATCTATCATGAAGCATAGAAATGAGATACGATATGGCGATTTAAGAAGCATTAGGACACTATTGCTTCGATACGCAGACATCGGCAAACGCTATTTCCTAGCGAGGTAGTGTCGCATTTACATTCATTTGAAGAGTAGACGAAATATACATAACACTGCACAATGAATATTATGTCTTATCATAAAACATAGAAATGAGATGCGATATGGTGATTTATGAAGCATTAGAAGTCTATTGCTTCGATACGTATACATCTGCAAACGCTATTTCCTAGCAAGGAAGTGTCGCATTTACATTCTTTTGAAAGGAATACGAGGTATACATGACACTTCGCAATGAATATTATATCTTATCATGAAACATAGAAATGAGATGCGATATGACGATTTAAGAAGCATTATAACACTATTGCTTCGATACGTAGATATCTGCAAACGCTATTTCCTAGCAAGGAAGTGTCGCATTTACATTCCTTTGAAATGAAAACGAGGTAAGCATGACACTTCGCAATGAATATTATATCTTATCACCAAACATAGAAATGAGATGCGATATCGCGATTTAAGAAGCATTAGAACACTATTTCTTCGATACGGAGACATCTGCAAACGCTATTTCCTAGCAAGGATGTGTCGCATTTACATTCATTTGATGTGTATTTTAGGTATACATGACACTTCGCAGTAAATATTATATATTATCATGAAACATAAAAATGAGATGCGATATGGCGATTTAAGAAGCATTAGAATTCTACTTCTTCGATACGTGGACATCTGCAAACGCTTTTTCCTAGCAAGAAAGTGTCGCATGTACATTCAATTGAAGTGTATGCGAGGTATACGTGACACTTCGCAGTGAATATTATATATTATCATGAAACATAGAAATGCGAAACGATATGGCGATTTAAGAAGCATTAGATCCCTATTGCTTCGATACGATGACATCTGCAAACGCTATTTCCTAGCATGGAACTGTCGCATTCACATTCATTTGAAGTGTATGCGAGGTAGACATGACACTGCGCAATGAATATTATATATTATCATGAAACATAGATATGAGATGCGATATCGCGCATTAGCAAGCTTTAGAAATCTATTGCTACGATACGTAGACATCTGCAAACGCTATTTCCTAGCAAGGATGTGAGGCATTTACATTCTTTTGAAAGGAATACGAGGTATACATGACACATCGCAATGAATATTATATCTTATAATGAAACATAGAAATTAGATGCGATATGACGATTTAAGAAGCATTGGAACTCTATTGCTTCGATACGTAGACATCTGCAAACGCTATTTCCTAGCAAGGAAGTGTAGCAGTTACATTCATTTGAAGAGTATGCGAGGTATACATGACACTGCACAATGAATATTATATCTTATCATGAAACATAGAAATGAGATGCGATATCGCGATTTAACAAGCGTTGGAACTCTATAGCTATGATACGCAGACACGTACAAACGCTATTTGAAACACAGAAATGAGATGCGACATCGCGTTTTGAGAAGCATTAGAACACTATTGCTTCGATACGGAGACATCTTCAAACGCTAATTCCTAACAAGGAAGTGTCGCATTTAGATACTGTTGAAGTGAATACGAGGTATACATGACACTTCGCAATGAATATTATATCTTATCATGAAACGTAGAAATGAGTTGCGATCTCACGCTTGAAGAAGCGTTAGAACTCTATTGCCATGATACATAGACACCTGCAAACGCTACTTCCTAGGAAGGATGTGTCGCAATTACATTCATTTGAAGTGTATGCGAGGTATAAGTGACATTTCCCAATGAATATTATATCCTGTCACGAAACATAGAAACGAGATGCGATATCGCGTTTTGAGAAGCATTAGAACTCTTTTGCTTCGATACGTAGACATCTGCAAACGCTATTTCCTAGCAAGGAATTGTAGCATTTACATTCTATTGAAGTGAATTCGAGGTATACATAACACTGCACAATGAATATTATATCTTATCATGAAACATAGAAATGAGTAGCGATATCGCGTTTTGAGAAGCATTATAACACTAATGCTACGATAGGTAGACATCTGCAAGCGCTACTCCCTAGCAAGGAAGTGTCGCATTTACATTCTTTTGAAAGGAATACGAGGTATACATGACAATTCGCAATGAATATTATATTTTATCATGAGACATAGAAATGATATGCGATATGACAATATAAGAAGTATTAGAATTCTATTGCTTCGATACGTATACATCTGCAAACGCTATTTCCTAGCAAGGCAGTGTCGCATTTACATTCTTTTGAGGTGAATACGAGGTATACATAACACTGCACAATGAATATTATATCTTATCATGAAACATAGAAATGAGATGCGATATGGCGATTTAAGAAGCATTAGAACTCTACTGCTTCGATACGTAGACATCTGCAAACGCTATTTCCTAGCAAGGAAGTGTTGCATTTACATCCATTTGAAGTATAGACGAGATATACATAACACTGCACAATGAATATTATATCTTATCATGAAACATAGAAATGAGATGCGATATGGCGATTTAAGAAGCATTAGAACTCTACTGCTTCGATACGTAGACATCTGCAAACGCTACTTCCTAGCAAGGAAGTGTCGCATTTACATTCTTTTGAAAGGAATACGAGGTATACGTGACACTTCGCAATGTATATTATATCTTATCATGAAACATAAAAATGAGATGCGATATGACGACTTAAGAAGCATTAGAAATCTATTGCTTCGATACGTAGACATCTGCAAACGCTACTTCCTAGCAAGAAAGTGTCGCATTTACATTCTTTCGAAACGAATACGAGGTATACATAACATTCCACAATGAATATTATATCTTATCATGAAACATAGAAATGAGATGCGATATCGCGTTTTGAGAAGCATTAGAACCCTAATGACACGATACGTAGACATCTGCAAACGCTATTTCCTAGCAAGGAAGTGTCGCATTTACATCCATTTGAAGTATAGACGAGATATACATAACACTGCACAATGAGTATTATATCTTATCATGAAACATAGAAATGTGATGTAATATGGCGATTTTAGAAGCATTAGAACACTATTTCTTCGATACGTAGACATCTGCAAACGCTACTTCCTAGCAAGGAAGTGTCGCATTTACATTCTTTTGAAAGGAATACGAGGTATACGTGACACTTCGCAATGTATATTATATCTTATCATGAAACATAGAAATGAGATGCGATATCGCGATTTAAAAAGCATTAGAACTCTATTGCTTCGGTACGTAGATATCTGCAAACGCTATTTCCTAGCAAGGAAGTGTCGCATTTACATCCATTTGAAGTATAGACGAGAGATACATAACGCTGCACAATGAATATTATATCTTATCATGAAACATAGAAATGAGATGCGATATGGCGATTTAAGAAGCATTAGAACTCTACTGCTTCGATACGTAGACATCTGCAAACGCTATTTCCTAGCAAGGAAGTGTCGCATTTACATCCATTTGAAGTATAGACGAGATATACATAACACTGCACAATGAATATTACATCTTATCATGAAACATTGAAATGAGATGCGATATGGCGATTTAAGAAGCACTAGAACTCTACTGCCTCGATACGTAGACATCTGCAAACTCCATTTACTAGCAAGAAAGTGTCGCATTTACATTCTTTTGAAGTGAATACGAGGTATACATAACACTCCACAATGAATATTATATCTTATCATGAAACATAGAAAGCTGATGTAATATGGCGATTTAAGAAGCATTAGAACACTATTTCTTCGATACGTAGACATCTGCAAACGCCATTTACTAGCAAGGAAGTGTCGCATTTACATTCTTTTGAAGTGAATACGAGGTATACATAACACTCCACAATGAATATTATATCTTATCATGAAACATAGAAATGAGATGCGATATCGCGTTTTGAGAAGCATTAGAACCCTAATGACGCGATACGTAGACATCTGCAAACGCTATTTCCTAGCAAGGAAGTGTCGCATTTACATCCATTTGAAGTATAGACGAGATATACATAACACTGCACAATGAGTATTATATCTTATCATGAAACATAGAAATGTGATGTAATATGGCGATTTTAGAAGCATTAGAACACTATTTCTTCGATACGTAGACATCTGCAAACGCTACTTCCTAGCAAGGAAGTGTCGCATTTACATTCTTTTGAAAGGAATACGAGGTATACGTGACACTTCGCAATGTATATTATATCTTATCATGAAACATAGAAATGAGATGCGATATCGCGATTTAAAAAGCATTAGAACTCTATTGCTTCGGTACGTAGATATCTGCAAACGCTATTTCCTAGCAAGGAAGTGTCGCATTTACATCCATTTGAAGTATAGACGAGAGATACATAACGCTGCACAATGAATATTATATCTTATCATGAAACATAGAAATGAGATGCGATATGGCGATTTAAGAAGCATTAGAACTCTACTGCTTCGATACGTAGACATCTGCAAACGCTATTTCCTAGCAAGGAAGTGTCGCATTTACATCCATTTGAAGTATAGACGAGATATACATAACACTGCACAATGAATATTACATCTTATCATGAAACATTGAAATGAGATGCGATATGGCGATTTAAGAAGCACTAGAACTCTACTGCCTCGATACGTAGACATCTGCAAACTCCATTTACTAGCAAGAAAGTGTCGCATTTACATTCTTTTGAAGTGAATACGAGGTATACATAACACTCCACAATGAATATTATATCTTATCATGAAACATAGAAAGCTGATGTAATATGGCGATTTAAGAAGCATTAGAACACTATTTCTTCGATACGTAGACATCTGCAAACGCCATTTACTAGCAAGGAAGTGTCGCATTTACATTCTTTTGAAGTGAATACGAGGTATACATAACACTCCACAATGAATATTATATCTTATCATGAAACATAGAAATGTGATATAATATGGCGATTTAAGAAGCATTAGAACACTATTTCTTCGATACGTAGACATCTGCAAACGCTATTTCCTAGCAAGGAAGTATCGCAATTTTCATACATTTTAAGTGTATGCGAGGTATACATGACCCATCGCAATGAATATTATATATTGTCATGAAACATAGAAATGAGATGCGATATCGCGATTTAAGAAGCATTAGAACTCTATTGCTTCGGTACGTAGACATCTGCAAACGCTATTTCCTAGCAAGGAAGTGTTGCATTTACATCCATTTGAAGTATAGACGAGATATACATAACACTGCACAATGAATATTATATCTTATCATGAAACATAGAAATGAGATGCGATATGGCGATTTAAGAAGCATTAGAACTCTACTGCTTCGATACGTAGACATCTGCAAACGCTATTTCCTAGCAAGGAAGTGTCGCATTTACATCCATTTGAAGTATAGACGAGATATACATAACACTGCACAATGAATATTACATCTTATCATGAAACATTGAAATGAGATGCGATATGGCGATTTAAGAAGCACTAGAACTCTACTGCTTCGATACGTAGACATCCGCAAACGCCATTTACTAGCAAGAAAGTGTCGCATTTACATTCTTTTGAAGTGAATACGAGGTATACGTGACACTTCGCAATGTATATTATATCTTATCATGAAACATATAAATGAGATGCGATATGACGATTTAAGAAGCATTAGAAATCTATTGCTTCGATACGTAGACATCTGCAAACGCTACTTCCTAGCAAGAAAGTGTCGCATTTACATTCTTTCGAAACGAATACGAGGTATACATAACATTCCACAATGAATATTATATCTTATCATGAAACATAGAAATGAGATGCGATATCGCGTTTTGAGAAGCATTAGAACCCTAATGACACGATACGTAGACATCTGCAAACGCTATTTCCTAGCAAGGAAGTGTCGCATTTACATCCATTTGAAGTATAGACGAGATATACATAACACTGCACAATGAGTATTATATCGTATCATGAAACATAGAAATGTGATGTAATATGGCGATTTTAGAAGAATTAGAACACTATTTCTTCGAAACGTAGACATCTGCAAACGCTACTTCCTAGCAAGGAAGTGCCGCATTTACATTCTTTTGAAGTGAATACGAGGTATACATAACACTCCACAATGAATATTATATCTTATCATGAAACATAGAAATCTGATGTAATATGGCGATTTAAGAAGCATTAGAACACTATTTCTTCGATACGTAGACATCTGCAAACGCTACTTCCTAGCAAGGAAGTGTCGCATTTACATTCTTTTGAAAGGAATACAAGGTATACATGACACTTCGCAATGAATATTATATCTTATCATGAAACATAGAAATGAGATGCGATATGGCGAATTATGAAGCATTTGATGTCTATTACTTCGATACGTAGACATCTGCAAACGCTATTTCCTAGCAAGAAATTGAAGCATTTACATCCATTTGAAGTATAGACGAGATATACATAACACTGCACAATGAATGTTATATCTTATCATGAAACATAGAGATGATATGCGATATCGCGATTTAAGAAGAATTAGAACACTATTGCTTCGATACGTAGACATCTGCAAACGCTACTTCCTAGCAAGGAAGTGTCGCATTTACATTCTTTTGAAAGGAATACGAGGTATACGTGACACTTCGCAATGTATATTATATCTTATCATGAAACATATAAATGAGATGCGATATGACGATTTAAGAAGCATTAGAAATCTATTGCTTCGATACGTAGACATCTGCAAACGCTACTTCCTAGCAAGAAAGTGTCGCATTTACATTCTTTCGAAACGAATACGAGGTATACATAACATTCCACAATGAATATTATATCTTATCATGAAACATAGAAATGAGATGCGATATCGCGTTTTGAGAAGCATTAGAACCCTAATGACACGATACGTAGACATCTGCAAACGCTATTTCCTAGCAAGGAAGTGTCGCATTTACATCCATTTGAAGTATAGACGAGATATACATAACACTGCACAATGAGTATTATATCGTATCATGAAACATAGAAATGTGATGTAATATGGCGATTTTAGAAGAATTAGAACACTATTTCTTCGAAACGTAGACATCTGCAAACGCTACTTCCTAGCAAGGAAGTGCCGCATTTACATTCAGTTGAAAGGAATACGAGGTATACGTGACACTTCGCAATGTATATTATATCTTATCATGAAACATAGAAATGAGATGCGATATGACGATTTAAGAAGCATTAGAAATCTATTGCTTCGATACGTAGACATCTGCAAACGCTACTTCCTAGCAAGAAAGTGTCGCATTTACATTCTTTCGAAACGAATACGAGGTATACATAACATTCCACAATGAATATTATATCTTATCATGAAACATAGAAATGAGATGCGATATCGCGTTTTGAGAAGCATTAGAACCCTAATGACACGATACGTAGACATCTGCAAACGCTATTTCCTAGCAAGGAAGTGTCGCATTTACATCCATTTGAAGTATAGACGAGATATACATAACACTGCACAATGAGTATTATATCTTATCATGAAACATAGAAATGTGATGTAATATGGCGATTTTAGAAGCATTAGAACACTATTTCTTCGATACGCAGACATCTGCAAACGCTACTTCCTAGCAAGGAAGTGTCGCATTTACATTCTTTTGAAAGGAATACGAGGTATACGTGACACTTCGCAATGTATATTATATCTTATCATGAAACATACAAATGAGATGCGATATCGCGATTTAAGAAGCATTAGAACTCTATTGCTTCGGTACGTAGATATCTGCAAACGCTATTTCCTAGAAAGGAAGTGTCGCATTTACATCCATTTGAAGTATAGACGAGATATACATAACACTGCACAATTTATATTATATCTTATCATGAAACATAGAAATGAGATGCGATATGGCGATTTAAGAAGCATTAGAACTCTACTGCTTCGATACGGAGACATCTGCAAACGCTATTTCCTAGCAAGGAAGTGTCGCATTTACATCCATTTGAAGTATAGACGAGATATACTTAACACTGCACAATGAATATTACATCTTATCATGAAACATTGAAATGAGATGCGATATGGCGATTTAAGAAGCACTGGAACTCTACTGCCTCGATACGTAGACATCTGCAAACTCCATTTACTAGCAAGAAAGTGTCGCATTTACATTCTTTTGAAGTGAATACGAGGTATACATAACACTCCACAATGAATATTATATCTTATCATGAAACATAGAAAGCTGATGTAATATGGCGATTTAAGAAGCATTAGAACACTATTTCTTCGATACGTAGACATCTGCAAACGCCATTTACTAGCAAGGAAGTGTCGCATTTACATTCTTTTGAAGTGAATACGAGGTATACATAACACTCCACAATGAATATTATATCTTATCATGAAACATAGAAATGTGATGTAATATGGCGATTTAAGAAGCATTAGAACACTATTTCTTCGATACGTAGACATCTGCAAACGCTACTTCCTAGCAAGGAAGTGTCGCATTTACATTCCTTTGAATGGAATGCAAGGTATACATGACACTTCGCAATGAATATTATATCTTATCACGAAACATAGGTATGAGATGCGATATGGCGACTTAAGAAGAATTAGGAATCTATTGCTTCGATACGTAGACATCTGCAAACGCTATTTGCTAGCAAGGAAGTATCGCAATTTTCATACATTTTAAGTGTATGCGAGGTATACATGACCCATCGCAATGAATATTATATATTGTCATGAAACATAGAAATGAGATGCGATATGGCGATTTAAGAAGCATTAGAACTCTACTGCTTCGATACGTAGACATCTGCAAACGCTATTTCCTAGCAAGGAAGTGTCGCATTTACATCCATTTGAAGTATAGACGAGATATACATAACACTGCACAATGAATATTACATCTTATCATGAAACATTGAAATGAGATGCGATATGGCGATTTAAGAAGCACTAGAACTCTACTGCTTCGATACGTAGACATCTGCAAACGCCATTTACTAGCATGAAAGTGTCGCATTTACATTCTTTTGAAGTGAATACGAGGTATACATAACACTCCACAATGAATATTATATCTTATCATGAAACATAGAGATCTGATGTAAAATGGCGATTTAAGAAGCATTAGAACACTATTTCTTCGATACGTAGACATCTGCAAACGCTACTTCCTAGCAAGGAAGTGTCGCATTTACATTCTTTTGAAAGGAATACAAGGTATACATGACACTTCGCAATGAATATTATATCTTATCATGAAACATAGAAATGAGATGCGATATGGCGAATTATGAAGCATTTGATGTCTATTACTTCGATACGTAGACATCTGCAAACGCTATTTCCTAGCAAGAAATTGAAGCATTTACATCCATTTGAAGTATAAACGAGATATACATAACACTGCACAATGAATATTATATCTTATCATGAAACATAGAGATGATATGCGATATCGCGATTTGAGAAGAATTAGAACACTATTGCTTCGATACGTAGACATCTGCAAACGCTACTTCCTAGCAAGGAAGTGTCGCATTTACATTCTTTTGAAAGGAATACAAGGTATACATGACACTTCGCAATGAATATTATATCTTATCATGAAACATAGAAATGAGATACGATATGGCGAATTATGAAGAATTTGATGTCTATTACTTCGATACGTAGACATATGCAAACGCTATTTCCTTGCAAGAAATTGAAGCATTTACATCCATTTGAAGTATAGACGAGATATACATAACACTGCACAATGAATATTATATCTTATCATGAAACATAGAGATGATATGCGATATCGCGATTTAAGAAGAATTGGAACACTATTGCTTCGATACGTAGACATCTGCAAACGCTACTTCCTAGCAAGGAAGTGTCGCATTTACATTCTTTTGAAAGGAATACGAGGTATACGTGACACTTCGCAATGTATATTATATCTTATCATGAAACTTAAAAATGAGATGCGATATGACGATTTAAGAAGCATTAGAAATCTATTGCTTCGATACGTAGACATCTGCAAACGCTACTTCCTAGCAAGGAAGTGTCGCATTTACATTCTTTCGAAACGAATACGAGGTATACATAACATTCCACAATGAATATTATATCTTATCATGAAACATAGAAATGAGATGCGATATCGCGTTTTGAGAAGCATTAGAACCCTAATGACACGATACGTAGACATCTGCAAACGCTATTTCCTAGCAAGGAAGTGTCGCATTTACATCCATTTGAAGTATAGACGAGATATACATAACACTGCACAATGAGTATTATATCTTATCATGAAACATAGAAATGTGATGTAATATGGCGATTTTAGAAGCATTAGAACACTATTTCTTCGATACGTAGACATCTGCAAACGCTACTTCCTAGCAAAGAAGTGTCGCATTTACATACATTTGAAGTATAGACGTGATATACATAACACTGCACAATGAATATTATATCTTATCATGAAACATTGAAATGAGATGCGATATGGCGATTTAAGAAGCACTAGAACTCTACTGCTTCGATACGTAGACATCTGCAAACGCCATTTACTAGCAAGGAAGTGTCGCATTTACATTCTTTTGAAGTGAATACGAGGTATACATAACACTCCACAATGAATATTATATCTTATCATGAAACATAGAAATGTGATGTTAATGGCGATTTAAGAAGCATTAGAACACTATTTCTTCGATACGTAGACATCTGCAAACGCTACTTCCTAGCAAGGAAGTGTCGCATTTACATTCTTTTGAAAGGAATACAAGGTATACATGACACTTCGCAATGAATATTATATCTTATCATGAAACATAGAAATGAGATGCGATATGACGATTTAAGAAGCATTAGAACTCTACTGCTTCGATACGTAGACATCGGCAAACGCTATTTCCCAGCAGGGAAGTGTCGCATTTACATTCTTTTAAAGCGAATACGAGGTATACATAACACTCCACAATGAATATTATATCTCATCACGTAACATAGAAATGTGATGTAATATGGCGATTTAAGAAGCATTAGAACACTATTGCTTCGATAGGTAGACATCTGCAAACGCTACTTCCTAACAAAGGAGTGTCGCATTTACATTCTTTTGAAAGGAATACGAAGTATACGTGACACTTCACAATGAATATTATATCTTATCATGAAACATAGAATTGAGATGCGGTATGGCGATTTATGAAGCATTAGATCCGTATTGCTTCGATACGTAGACATCTGCAAACGCTACTTCCTAGCAAGGAAGTGTCGCATTTGCATCCATTTTAAGTGTATGCGAGGTATACATTACACTTCGCAATGAATATTATATATTATCATGAAACATATATATGAGATGCGATTTCGCGTATTAGCAAGCTTTAGAAATCTATTGCTTCGATACGGAGACATCGGCAATCGCTGTTTCCTAGCAAGGAAGTGTCGCATTTACATTCATTTGAAGGGTATGCGATGTATACATGACACTTCGCAGTGAATATTATATATTGTCATGAAACTTAGAAATGAAAAGCGATATGGCGATTTAAGAAGCATTAGATCCCTATTGCTTCGATACGTAGACATCTGCAAACGCTACATCCTAGCAAGGAAGTGTCGCATTTACATTCTTTTGAAGTGAATACGAGGTATTCATAACACTGCACAATGAATATTATATCTTATGATGATACATAGAAAAGAGATGCGACATCGCGTTTTAAGATGCATTAGAACTCAAATCCTGCGATAAGAAGACATCTGGAGACGCTACTTCCTAGAAAGGAAGTGTCGCATTTACACTCTTTTGAAAGGAATACGAGGTATACATGACACTTCGCAATGAATATTATATCTTATCATGAAACATAGAAATGAGAGGCGATATCGCGTTTTAAGAAGAGTTAGAACACTGCTTCTTCGATACGTAGACATCTGCAAACACTCCGTCCTAGCAAGGGAGTGTCGCATATACATTCTTTTGAAGTGAAATCGACATATACATAACACTTCGCAATGAATATTATATCTTATGGTGATACATAGAAAAGAGGTGCGACATTGCGTTTTAAGATGCATTAGAACTCAAATCCTGCGATAAGAAGACATCTGGAGACGCTACTTCCTAGAAAGGAAGTGTCGCATTTACATTCTTTCGAAGTGAATACGAGGTATACATGACACTGCACAATGAATATTATATCTTTTCATGAAACATAGAAATGAGATGCGATATCGCGTTTTAAGAAGCATTAGAAGTCTATTGCTATGATACGTAGATATCTGCAAACGCTACTTGCAAGCAAGGAAGTGTCGCATTTACATTCTTTTGAAGTAAATACAAGGTATACATGACACTTCGCAATGAATATTATATCTTATCATGAAACGTAGAAATGAGATGCGATATCGCGTTTTGAGAAGCATTATAACACTAATGCTACGGTACGTAGACATATGCAAACGCTATTTCCTAGCATGGATGTGTCGCATTTACATTCATTTGACGTGAAAACGAGGTATACATGACACTTCGCTATGAATATTATACCTTATCATGAAACATAGAAGAGTGATGCGATATCGCGTTTTAGGAAGCATTGGAACTCTACTGCTGCGATACGTAGACATCTGCAAACGCTATTTCCTAGCATGGAAGTGTCGCATTTACATTCTTTTCAAGTGAATACGAGGTATACATGACACTTCGCAATGAATATTATACCTTATCATGAAACATAGAAGGGAGGTGCGATATCGCGTTTTAGGAAGCATTAAAACTCTATTGCTGCGATACGTAGACATCTGCAAACGCTATTTCCTCTCATGGAAATGTCGCATTTACATTCTTTTGAAGTGAATACGAGATATACATGACACTTCGCAATGAATATTATACCTTATCATGAAACATAGAAGAGAGGTGCGATATCGCATTTTAGGGAGCATTAGAACTCTATTGCTGTGATACGTAGACATCTGCAAACAATATTTCCTAGCAAGGAAGTGTCGCATTTACATTCTTGTGAAGTTAAATCGAGGTATACATGACGCTTCGCAATGAATATTATATCTTATCATGGAACATAGAAGTGAGATGCGATATCGCGTTCTAAGAAGCATTAGAACCCTATTGCTACGATACGTAGACATCTGCAAAAGCTATTTCCTAGCATGGAAGTGTCGCATTTACATTCATTTGAAGTGAACACGAGGTATACATGACACTTCGCAATGAATATTATACCTTATCATGAAACATAGAAGAGAGATGCCATATCGCGTTTTAGGACGTATTAAAACTCTATTGCTGCGATACGTAGACATCTGCAAACGCTATTTCCTAGCATGGAAGTGTCGCATTTACATTCTTGTGAAGTGAATACGAGGTATACATGACACTTCGCAATGAATATTATACCTTATCATGAAACATAGAAGAGAGGTGCGATATCGCGTTTTAGGAAGCATTAAAACTCTATTGCTGCGATACGTAGACATCTGCAAACGCTATTTCCTAGCATGGAATTGTCGCATTTACATTCTTTTGAAGTGAATACGAGATATGCATGACACATCGCAATGAATATTATATCTTATCATGAAACGTAGGAATGAGGTGCTATATCGCATTTTAGGGAGCATTAGAACTCTATTGCTGTGATACGTAGACATCTGCAAACAATATTTCCTAGCAAGGAAGTGTCGCATTTACATTCTTGTGAAGTGAAATCGAGGTATACATGACACTTCGCAATGAATATTATATCTTATCATGGAACATAGAAGTGGGATGCGATATCGCGTTCTAAGAAGCATTAGAACCCTATTGCTACGATACGTAGACATCTGCAAAAGCTATTTCCTAGCATGGAAGTGTCGCATTTACATTCATTTGAAGTGAACACGAGGTATACATGACACTTCGCAATGAATATTCTACCTTATCATGAAACATAGGAGAGAGATGCCATATCGCGTTTTAGGACGTATTAGAACTCTATTGCTGCGATACGTAGACATCTGCAAACGCTATTTCCTAGCATGGAAGTGTCGCATTTACATTCTTTTGAAGTGAATACGAGGTATACATGACACTTCGCAATGAATATTATACCTTATCATGAAACATAGAAGAGAGGTGCGATATCGCGTTTTAGGAAGCATTAAAACTCTACTGCTGCGATACGTAGACATCTGCAAACGCTATTTCCTAGCATGGAATTGTCGCAATTACATTCTTTTGAAGTGAATACGAGATATGCATGACACTTCGCAGTGAATATTATATCTTATCATGAAACACAGGAATGAGGTGCTATATCGCGTTTTGAGAAGCATTAGAACTCTACAGCTACGATACGTAGACATCTGCAAAGGCTATTTCCTAGCATGGAAGGGTCGCATTTACATTCTTTTGAAGTGAGTACGAGGTATACATAACACTCCATAATGAATATTATATCTTATCATGAAACATAGCAGTGAGATGCGATATCGCGTTTTAAGAAGCATTAGAACTCTACTGCTTCGATACGTAGACATCGGCAAACGCTATTTCCCAGCAGGGAAGTGTCGCATTTACATTCTTTTAAAGCGAATACGAGGTATACATAACACTCCACAATGAATATTATATCTCATCACGTAACATAGAAATGTGATGTAATATGGCGATTTAAGAAGCATTAGAACACTATTGCTTCGATAGGTAGACATCTGCAAACGCTACTTCCTAACAAAGGAGTGTCGCATTTACATTCTTTTGAAAGGAATACGAAGTATACGTGACACTTCACAATGAATATTATATCTTATCATGAAACATAGAATTGAGATGCGGTATGGCGATTTATGAAGCATTAGATCCGTATTGCTTCGATACGTAGACATCTGCAAACGCTACTTCCTAGCAAGGAAGTGTCGCATTTACATCCATTTTAAGTGTATGCGAGGTATACATTACACTTCGCAATGAATATTATATATTATCATGAAACATATATATGAGATGCGATGTCGCGTATTAGCAAGCTTTAGAAATCTATTGCTTCGATACGGAGACATCTGCAATCGCTGTTTCCTAGCAAGGAAGTGTCGCATTTACATTCATTTGAAGGGTATGCGATGTATACATGACACTTCGCAGTGAATATTATATATTGTCATGAAACTTAGAAATGAAAAGCGATATGGCGATTTAAGAAGCATTAGATCCCTATTGCTTCGATACGTAGACATCTGCAAACGCTACATCCTAGCAAGGAAGTGTCGCATTTACATTCTTTTGAAGTGAATACGAGGTATTCATAACACTGCACAATGAATATTATATCTTATCATGAAACATAGAAATGAGATGCGATATCGCGATTTAAGAAGCTTTAGAACTTTATTGCTTCGATACGTAGATATCTGCAAACACTATTTCCTAGTAAGGAACTGTCGCATTTGCATTCATTTGAAGTATAGATGAGATAAACATAACACTCCACAATGAATATTATATCTTATCAGGATAGATAGAAATGTGATTCGATATCGCGATTTAAGAAGCATTAGAACACTATTGTTTCGATACGTAGACATCTGCAAACGCTATTTCCTACCAAGGAAGTGTCGCGTTCACATTCATCTGAAATGAATGCGAGGTACACATGACACTTCGCAATGAATATTATATCTTATGATGATACATAGAAAAGAGATGCGACATCGCGTTTTAAGATGCATTAGAACTCAAATCCTGCGATAAGAAGACATCTGGAGACGCTACTTCCTAGAAAGGAAGTGTCGCATTTACACTCTTTTGAAAGGAATACGAGGTATACATGACACTTCGCAATGAATATTATATCTTATCATGAAACATAGAAATGAGAGGCGATATCGCGTTTTAAGAAGAGTTAGAACACTGCTTCTTCGATACGTAGACATCTGCAAACACTCCGTCCTAGCAAGGGAGTGTCGCATATACATTCTTTTGAAGTGAAATCGACATATACATAACACTTCGCAATGAATATTATATCTTATGGTGATACATAGAAAAGAGGTGCGACATCGCGTTTTAAGATGCATTAGAACTCAAATCCTGCGATAAGAAGACATCTGGAGACGCTACTTCCTAGAAAGGAAGTGTCGCATTTACATTCTTTCGAAGTGAATACGAGGTATACATGACACTGCACAATGAATATTATATCTTTTCATGAAACATAGAAATGAGATGCGATATCGCGTTTTAAGAAGCATTAGAAGTCTATTGCTATGATACGTAGACATCTGCAAACGCTACTTGCAAGCAAGGAAGTGTCGCATTTACATTCTTTTGAAGTAAATACAAGGTATACATGACACTTCGCAATGAATATTATATCTTATCATGAAACGTAGAAATGAGATGCGATATCGCGTTTTGAGAAGCATTATAACACTAATGCTACGGTACGTAGACATATGCAAACGCTATTTCCTAGCATGGATGTGTCGCATTTACATTCATTTGACGTGAAAACGAGGTATACATGACACTTCGCTATGAATATTATACCTTATCATGAAACATAGAAGAGTGATGCGATATCGCGTTTTAGGAAGCATTGGAACTCTATTGCTGCGATACGTAGACATCTGCAAACGCTATTTCCTAGCATGGAAGTGTCGCATTTACATTCATTTGAAGTGAATACGAGGTATACATGACACTTCGCAATGAATATTATACCTTATCATGAAACATAGAAGAGAGATGCCATATCGCGTATTAGGACGTATTAGAACTCTACTGCTGCGATACGTAGACATCTGCAAACGCTATTTCCTAGCATGGAAGTGTCGCATTTACATTCTTTTCAAGTGAATACGAGGTATACATGACACTTCGCAATGAATATTATACCTTATCATGAAACATAGAAGGGAGGTGCGATATCGCGTTTTAGGAAGCATTAAAACTCTATTGCTGCGATACGTAGACATCTGCAAACGCTATTTCCTCTCATGGAAATGTCGCATTTACATTCTTTTGAAGTGAATACGAGATATACATGACACTTCGCAATGAATATTATACCTTATCATGAAACATAGAAGAGAGGTGCGATATCGCATTTTAGGGAGCATTAGAACTCTATTGCTGTGATACGTAGACATCTGCAAACAATATTTCCTAGCAAGGAAGTGTCGCATTTACATTCTTGTGAAGTTAAATCGAGGTATACATGACACTTCGCAATGAATATTATATCTTATCATGGAACATAGAAGTGAGATGCGATATCGCGTTCTAAGAAGCATTAGAACCCTATTGCTACGATACGTAGACATCTGCAAAAGCTATTTCCTAGCATGGAAGTGTCGCATTTACATTCATTTGAAGTGAACACGAGGTATACATGACACTTCGCAATGAATATTATACCTTATCATGAAACATAGAAGAGAGATGCCATATCGCGTTTTAGGACGTATTAGAACCCTATTGCTGCGATACGTAGACATCTGCAAACGCTATTTCCTAGCATGGAAGTGTCGCATTTACATTCTTGTGAAGTGAATACGAGGTATACATGACACTTCGCAATGAATATTATACCTTATCATGAAACATAGAAGAGAGGTGCGATATCGCGTTTTAGGAAGCATTAAAACTCTATTGCTGCGATACGTAGACATCTGCAAACGCTATTTCCTAGCATGGAATTGTCGCATTTACATTCTTTTGAAGTGAATACGAGATATGCATGACACATCGCAATGAATATTATATCTTATCATGAAACATAGGAATGAGGTGCTATATCGCATTTTAGGGAGCATTAGAACTCTATTGCTGTGATACGTAGACATCTGCAAACAATATTTCCTAGCAAGGAAGTGTCGCATTTACATTCTTGTGAAGTGAAATCGAGGTATACATGACACTTCGCAATGAATATTATATCTTATCATGGAACATAGAAGTGGGATGCGATATCGCGTTCTAAGAAGCATTAGAACCCTATTGCTACGATACGTAGACATCTCCAAAAGCTATTTCCTAGCATGGAAGTGTCGCATTTACATTCATTTGAAGTGAACACGAGGTATACATGACACTTCGCAATGAATATTCTACCTTATCATGAAACATAGGAGAGAGATGCCATATCGCGTTTTAGGACGTATTAGAACTCTATTGCTGCGATACGTAGACATCTGCAAACGCTATTTCCTAGCATGGAAGTGTCGCATTTACATTCTTTTGAAGTGAATACGAGGTATACATGACACTTCGCAATGAATATTATACCTTATCATGAAACATAGAAGAGAGGTGCGATATCGCGTTTTAGGAAGCATTAAAACTCTATTGCTGCGATACGTAGACATCTGCAAACGCTATTTCCTAGCATGGAATTGTCGCAATTACATTCTTTTGAAGTGAATACGAGATATGCATGACACTTCGCAGTGAATATTATATCTTATCATGAAACACAGGAATGAGGTGCTATATCGCGTTTTGAGAAGCATTAGAACTCTACAGCTACGATACGTAGACATCTGCAAAGGCTATTTCCTAGCATGGAAGGGTCGCATTTACATTCTTTTGAAGTGAGTACGAGGTATACATAACACTCCATAATGAATATTATATCTTATCATGAAACATAGCAGTGAGATGCGATATCGCGTTTTAAGAAGCATTAGAACTCTATTGCTACGATACGCAGACATCTGCAAAAGCTATTTCCTAGCATGGAAGTGTCGCATTTACATTCTCTTGAAGTGAATACGAGATGTACATGACACTTCGCAATGAATATTATAGCTTATCATGAAACATAGGAATTAGGTGCTATATCGCGTTTTGAGAAGCATTAGAACTCTATTGCTATTATACGTAGACATCTGCAAACTCTATTTCCTAGCAAGGAAATTTCGCACTTACATTCCACTGAAGTGAATACGAGGTATACATAACATTACACAATGAATATTATATCTTATTACGAAACATAGAAGTGAAATACGACATCTCGTTTTAAGAAGCATTAGTACTCTATTGCTGTGATACGTAGACATCTGCAAACAATATTTCCTAGCATGGAAGTGTCATATTTACATTCTTTTGAAGTGAATACGAGGTATACATGACACTTCGCAATGAATATTATAGCTTATCATGAAACATAGAAGTGAGATGCGAGATCGCGTTCTAAGAAGCATTAGAACTCTATTGCTACGATACGTAGACATCTGCAAACGCTAGTTCCTAGCATGGAAGGGTCGCATTTACATTCTTTTGATGTGAATACGAGATATACATGACACTTCGCAATGAATATTATATCTTCTCATGAAACATAGCAGTGAGATGCGATATGGCGTTTTAAGAAGCATTAGAACTCTATTGCTACGATACGTAGACATCTGCAAACGCTACATCCTAGCAAGGAAGTGTCGCATTTACATTCTTTTGAAGTGAATACGAGGTATTCATAACACTGCACAATGAATATTATATCTTATCATGAAACATAGAAATGAGATGCGATATCGCGATTTAAGAAGCTTTAGAACTTTATTGCTTCGATACGTAGATATCTGCAAACACTATTTCCTAGTAAGGAACTGTCGCATTTGCATTCATTTGAAGTATAGATGAGATAAACATAACACTCCACAATGAATATTATATCTTATCAGGATAGATAGAAATGTGATTCGATATCGCGATTTAAGAAGCATTAGAACACTATTGTTTCGATACGTAGACATCTGCAAACGCTATTTCCTACCAAGGAAGTGTCGCGTTCACATTCATCTGAAATGAATGCGAGGTACACATGACACTTCGCAATGAATATTATATCTTATGATGATACATAGAAAAGAGATGCGACATCGCGTTTTAAGATGCATTAGAACTCAAATCCTGCGATAAGAAGACATCTGGAGACGCTACTTCCTAGAAAGGAAGTGTCGCATTTACACTCTTTTGAAAGGAATACGAGGTATACATGACACTTCGCAATGAATATTATATCTTATCATGAAACATAGAAATGAGAGGCGATATCGCGTTTTAAGAAGAGTTAGAACACTGCTTCTTCGATACGTAGACATCTGCAAACACTCCGTCCTAGCAAGGGAGTGTCGCATATACATTCTTTTGAAGTGAAATCGACATATACATAACACTTCGCAATGAATATTATATCTTATGGTGATACATAGAAAAGAGGTGCGACATCGCGTTTTAAGATGCATTAGAACTCAAATCCTGCGATAAGAAGACATCTGGAGACGCTACTTCCTAGAAAGGAAGTGTCGCATTTACATTCTTTCGAAGTGAATACGAGGTATACATGACACTGCACAATGAATATTATATCTTTTCATGAAACATAGAAATGAGATGCGATATCGCGTTTTAAGAAGCATTAGAAGTCTATTGCTATGATACGTAGACATCTGCAAACGCTACTTGCAAGCAAGGAAGTGTCGCATTTACATTCTTTTGAAGTAAATACAAGGTATA
This sequence comes from Xylocopa sonorina, assembly GCF_050948175.1. Classification (NCBI taxonomy): domain Eukaryota; kingdom Metazoa; phylum Arthropoda; class Insecta; order Hymenoptera; family Apidae; genus Xylocopa; species Xylocopa sonorina. The sequence goes on along the minus strand of NW_027490270.1, from coordinate 88,413 downwards.
CATGACACTTCGCAATGAATATTATATCTTATCATGAAACGTAGAAATGAGATGCGATATCGCGTTTTGAGAAGCATTATAACACTAATGCTACGGTACGTAGACATATGCAAACGCTATTTCCTAGCATGGATGTGTCGCATTTACATTCATTTGACGTGAAAACGAGGTATACATGACACTTCGCTATGAATATTATACCTTATCATGAAACATAGAAGAGTGATGCGATATCGCGTTTTAGGAAGCATTGGAACTCTATTGCTGCGATACGTAGACATCTGCAAACGCTATTTCCTAGCATGGAAGTGTCGCATTTACATTCATTTGAAGTGAATACGAGGTATACATGACACTTCGCAATGAATATTATACCTTATCATGAAACATAGAAGAGAGATGCCATATCGCGTATTAGGACGTATTAGAACTCTACTGCTGCGATACGTAGACATCTGCAAACGCTATTTCCTAGCATGGAAGTGTCGCATTTACATTCTTTTCAAGTGAATACGAGGTATACATGACACTTCGCAATGAATATTATACCTTATCATGAAACATAGAAGGGAGGTGCGATATCGCGTTTTAGGAAGCATTAAAACTCTATTGCTGCGATACGTAGACATCTGCAAACGCTATTTCCTCTCATGGAAATGTCGCATTTACATTCTTTTGAAGTGAATACGAGATATACATGACACTTCGCAATGAATATTATACCTTATCATGAAACATAGAAGAGAGGTGCGATATCGCATTTTAGGGAGCATTAGAACTCTATTGCTGTGATACGTAGACATCTGCAAACAATATTTACTAGCAAGGAAGTGTCGCATTTACATTCTTGTGAAGTTAAATCGAGGTATACATGACACTTCGCAATGAATATTATATCTTATCATGGAACATAGAAGTGAGATGCGATATCGCGTTCTAAGAAGCATTAGAACCCTATTGCTACGATACGTAGACATCTGCAAAAGCTATTTCCTAGCATGGAAGTGTCGCATTTACATTCATTTGAAGTGAACACGAGGTATACATGACACTTCGCAATGAATATTATACCTTATCATGAAACATAGAAGAGAGATGCCATATCGCGTTTTAGGACGTATTAGAACTCTATTGCTGCGATACGTAGACATCTGCAAACGCTATTTCCTAGCATGGATGTGTCGCATTTACATTCTTGTGAAGTGAATACGAGGTATACATGACACTTCGCAATGAATATTATACCTTATCATGAAACATAGAAGAGAGGTGCGATATCGCGTTTTAGGAAGCATTAAAACTCTATTGCTGCGATACGTAGACATCTGCAAACGCTATTTCCTAGCATGGAATTGTCGCATTTACATTCTTTTGAAGTGAATACGAGATATGCATGACACATCGCAATGAATATTATATCTTATCATGAAACATAGGAATGAGGTGCTATATCGCATTTTAGGGAGCATTAGAACTCTATTGCTGTGATACGTAGACATCTGCAAACAATATTTCCTAGCAAGGAAGTGTCGCATTTACATTCTTGTGAAGTGAAATCGAGGTATACATGACACTTCGCAATGAATATTATATCTTATCATGGAACATAGAAGTGGGATGCGATATCGCGTTCTAAGAAGCATTAGAACCCTATTGCTACGATACGTAGACATCTGCAAAAGCTATTTCCTAGCATGGAAGTGTCGCATTTACATTCATTTGAAGTGAACACGAGGTATACATGACACTTCGCAATGAATATTATACCTTATCATGAAACATAGGAGAGAGATGCCATATCGCGTTTTAGGACGTATTAGAACTCTATTGCTGCGATACGTAGACATCTGCAAACGCTATTTCCTAGCATGGAATTGTCGCACTTACATTCTTTTGAAGTGAATACGAGATATGCATGACACTTCGCAGTGAATATTATATCTTATCATGAAACATAGGAATGAGGTGCTATATCGCGTTTTGAGAAGCATTAGAACTCTACAGCTACGATACGTAGACATCTGCAAAGGCTATTTCCTAGCATGGAAGGGTCGCATTTACATTCTTTTGAAGTGAGTACGAGGTATACATAACACTCCATAATGAATATTATATCTTATCATGAAACATAGCAGTGAGATGCGATATCGCGTTTTAAGAAGCATTAGAACTCTATTGCTACGATACGCAGACATCTGCAAAAGCTATTTCCTAGCATGGAAGTGTCGCATTTACATTCTCTTGAAGTGAATACGAGATGTACATGACACTTCGCAATGAATATTATAGCTTATCATGAAACATAGGAATTAGGTGCTATATCGCGTTTTGAGAAGCATTAGAACTCTATTGCTATTATACGTAGACATCTGCAAACTCTATTTCCTAGCAAGGAAATTTCGCACTTACATTCCACTGAAGTGAATACGAGGTATACATAACATTACACAATGAATATTATATCTTATTACGAAACATAGAAGTGAAATACGACATCTCGTTTTAAGAAGCATTAGTACTCTATTGCTGTGATACGTAGACATCTGCAAACAATATTTCCTAGCATGGAAGTGTCATATTTACATTCTTTTGAAGTGAATACGAGGTATACATGACACTTCGCAATGAATATTATAGCTTATCATGAAACATAGAAGTGAGATGCGAGATCGCGTTCTAAGAAGCATTAGAACTCTATTGCTACGATACGTAGACATCTGCAAACGCTAGTTCCTAGCATGGAAGGGTCGCATTTACATTCTTTTGATGTGAATACGAGATATACATGACACTTCGCAATGAATATTATATCTTCTCATGAAACATAGCAGTGAGATGCGATATGGCGTTTTAAGAAGCATTAGAACTCTATTGCTACGATACGTAGACATCTGCAAACGCTATTTCCTAGCATGGAAGGGTCGCATTTACATTCTTTTGAAGTGAATACGAGGTATACATGACACTTCGCAATGAATATTATATCTTATCATGAAACATAGAAGTGAGATGCGATATCGCGTTCTAAGAAGCATTAGAACTCTATTGCTACGATACGTAGACATCTGCAAAGGCTATTTCCTAGCATGGAAGGGTCGCATTTACATTCTTTTGAAGTGAGTACGAGGTATACATAACACTCCATAATGAATATTATATCTTATCATGAAACATAGCAGTGAGATGCGATATCGCGTTTTAAGAAGCATTAGAACTCTATTGCTACGACACGTAGACATCTGCAAACGCTATTTCCTAGCATGGAAGTGTCGCATTTACATACATTTGAAGTGAATACGAGGTATACATGACACTTCGCTATGAATATTATACCTTATCATGAAACATAGAAGAGTGATGCGATATCGCGTTTTAGGAAGCATTGGAACTCTCTTGCTGCGATACGTAGACATCTGCAAACGCTATTTCCTAGCATGGAAGTGTCGCATTTACATTCTTTTGATGTGAGTACGAGATATACATGACACTTCGCAGTGAATATTATATCTTGTCATGAAACATAGCAGTGAGATGCGATATCGCGTTTTAAGAAGCATTAGAACTCTATTGCTACGATACGTAGACATCTGCAAACGCTATTCTCTAGCATGGAAGTGTCGCATTTACACTCGTTTGAAGTGAATACGAGATATACATGACATTTCGCAATGAATATTATATCTTATCATGAAACATAGGAATGAGGTGCTATATCGCGTTTTGAGAAGCATTAGAACTCTACTGCTACGATACGTAGACATCTGCAAACGCTATTTCCTAGCATGGAAGTGTCGCATTTACATTCGTTTGAAGTGAATACGAGATATACATGACACTTCGCAATGAATATTATATCTTATCATGAAACATAGGAATGAGGTGCTATATCGCGTTTTGAGAAGCATTAGAACTTTATTGCTACGATAAGTAGACATCTGCAAACGCTATTTCCTAGCATGGAAGTATCTTATTTACATTCTTTTGAAGTGAATACGAGGTATACATGACACTTCGCAATGAATATTATATCTTATCATGAAACATAAAAGTGAGATGCGATGTCGCGTTCTAAGAAGCATTAGAACTCTATTGCTACGATACGTAGACATCTGCAAAGGCTATTTCCTAGCATGGAAGGGTCGCATTTACATTCTTTTGAAGTGAGTACGAGGTATACATAACACTCCATAATGAATATTATATCTTATCATGAAACATAGCAGTGAGATGCGATATCGCGTTTTAAGAAGCATTAGAACTCTATTGCTACGATACGCAGACATCTGCAAAAGCTATTTCCTAGCATGGAAGTGTCGCATTTACATTCTCTTGAAGTGAATACGAGATGTACATGACACTTCGCAATGAATATTATAGCTTATCATGAAACATAGGAATTAGGTGCTATATCGCGTTTTGAGAAGCATTAGAACTCTATTGCTATTATACGTAGACATCTGCAAACTCTATTTCCTAGCAAGGAAATTTCGCACTTACATTCCACTGAAGTGAATACGAGGTATACATAACATTACACAATGAATATTATATCTTATTACGAAACATAGAAGTGAAATACGACATCTCGTCTTAAGAAGCACTACTACTCTATTGCTGTGATACGTAGACATCTGCAAACAATATTTCCTAGCATGGAAGTGTCATATTTACATTCTTTTGAAGTGAATACGAGGTATACATGACACTTCGCAATGAATATTATATCTTATCATGAAACATAGAAGTGAGATGCGAGATCGCGTTCTAAGAAGCATTAGAACTCTATTGCTACGATACGTAGACATCTGCAAACGCTAGTTCCCAGCATGGAAGGGTCGCATTTACATTCTTTTGATGTGAATACGAGATATACATGACACTTCGCAATGAATATTATATCTTCTCATGAAACATAGCAGTGAGATGCGATATGGCGTTTTAAGAAGCATTAGAACTCTATTGCTACGATACGTAGACATCTGCTAACGCTATTTCCTAGCATGGAAGTGTCGCATTTACATTCGTTTGAAGTGAATACGAGATATACATGACACTTCGCAATGAATATTATATCTTATCATGAAACATAGATGTGAGTTGCGATATCGCGTTCTAAGAAGCATTAGAACTCTATTTCTACGATACGTAGACATCTGCAAACGCTATTTCCTAGCATGGAAGTGTCTTATTTACATTCTTTTGAAGTGAATACGAGGTATACATGACACTACGCAATGAATATTATATCTTATCATGAAACATAGAAGTGAGATGCGATATCGCGTTCTAAGAAGCATTAGAACTCTATTGCTACGATACGTAGACATCTGCAAACGCTATTTCCTAGCATGGAAGTGTCTTATTTACATTCTTTTGAAGTGAATACGAGGTATACATGACACTTCGCAATGAATATTATATCTTATCATGAAACATAGAAGTGAGATGCGATATCGCGTTCTAAGAAGCATTAGAACTCTATTGCTACGATACGTAGACATCTGCAAACGCTATTTCCTAGCATGGAAGGGTCGCATTTACACTCTTTTGAAGTGAGTACGATGTATACATAACACTCCATAATGAATATTATATCTTTTCATGAAACATAGCAGTGAGATGCGATATCGCGTTCTAAGAAGCATTAGAACTCTATTGCTACGATACGTAGACATCTGCAAAGGCTTTTTTCCTAGCATGGAAGGGTCGCATTTACATTCTCTTGAAGTGAGTACGAGGTATACATAACACTCCATAATGAATATTATATCTTATCATGAAACATAGCAGTGAGATGCGATATCGCGTTTTAAGAAGCATTAGAACTCTATTGCTACGACACGTAGACATCTGCAAACGCTATTTCCTAGCATGGAAGTGTCGCATTTACATACATTTGAAGTGAATACGAGGTATACATGACACTTCGCTATGAATATTATACCTTATCATGAAACATAGAAGAGTGATGCGATATCGCGTTTTAGGAAGCATTGGAACTCTCTTGCTGCGATACGTAGACATCTGCAAACGCTATTTCCTAGCATGGAAGTGTCGCATTTACATTCTTTTGATGTGAGTACGAGATATACATGACACTTCGCAATGAATATTATATCTTGTCATGAAACATAGCAGTGAGATGCGATATCGCGTTTTAAGAAGCATTAGAACTCTATTGCTACGATACGTAGACATCTGCAAACGCTATTTCCTAGCATGGAAGTGTCGCATTTACACTCGTTTGAAGTGAATACGAGATATACATGACACTTCGCAATGAATATTATATCTTATCATGAAACATAGGAATGGGGTGCTATATCGCGTTTTGAGAAGCATTAGAACTCTACTGCTACGATACGTAGACATCTGCAAACGCTATTTCCTAGCATGGAAGTGTCGCATTTACATTCGTTTGAAGTGAATACGAGATATACATGACACTTCGCAATGAATATTATATCTTATCATGAAACATAGGAATGAGGTGCTATATCGCGTTTTGAGAAGCATTAGAACTCTATTGCTACGATAAGTAGACATCTGCAAACGCTATTTCCTAGCATGGAAGTATCTTATTTACATTCTTTTGAAGTGAATACGAGGTATACATGACACTTCGCAATGAATATTATATCTTATCATGAAACATAAAAGTGAGATGCGATGTCGCGTTCTAAGAAGCATTAGAACTCTATTGCTACGATACGTAGACATCTGCAAAGGCTATTCCCTAGCATGGAAGGGTCGCATTTACTTTCTTTTGAAGTGAGTACGAGGTACACATATCACTCCATAATGAATATTATATCTTATCGTGAAACATAGCAGTGAGATGCGATATCGCGTTTTAAGAAGCATTAGAACTCTATTGCTACGATACGTAGACATCTGCAAACGCTATTTCCTAGCATGGAAGTGTCGCATTTACATTCATTTGAAGTGAATACGAGGTATACATGACACTTCGCTATGAATATTATACCTTATCATGAAACATAGAAGAGTGATGCGATATCGCGTTTTAGGAAGCATTGGAACTCTATTGCTGCGATACGTAGACATCTGCAAACGCTATTTCCTAGCATGGAAGTGTCGCATTTACATTCATTTGATGTGAATACGAGGTATACATGACACTTCCCAATGAATATTATACATTATCATGAAACATAGAAGAGAGATGCCATATCGCGTTTTAGGACGTATTAGAACTCTACTGCTGCGATACGTAGACATCTGCAAACGCTATTTCCTAGCATGGAAGTGTCGCATTTACATTCTTTTGAAGTGAATACGAGGTATACATGACACTTCGCAATGAATATTATACCTTATCATGAAACATAGAAGAGAGGTGCGATATCGCGTTTTAGGAAGCATTAATACTCTATTGCTGCGATACGTAGACATCTGCAAACGCTATTTCCTAGCATGGAATTGTCGCATTTACATTCTTTTGAAGTGAATACGAGATATGCATGACACTTCGCAATGAATATTATATCTTATCATGAAACATAGAAATGAAATACGACATCTCGTTTTAAGAAGCATTATTACTCTATTGCTGTGATACGTAGACATCTGCAAACAATATTTCCAAGCAAGGAAGTGTCGCATTTACATTCTTGTGAAGTGAAATCGAGGTATACATGACACTTCGCAATGAATATTATATCTTATCATGAAACATAGGAATGAGGTGCTATATCGCGTTTTGAGAAGCATTAGAACTTTATTGCTACGATAAGTAGACATCTGCAAACGCTATTTCCTAGCATGGAAGTATCTTACTTACATTCTTTTGAAGTGAATACGAGGTATACATGACACTTCGCAATGAATATTATATCTTATCATGAAACATAAAAGTGAGATGCGATGTCGCGTTCTAAGAAGCATTAGAACTCTATTGCTACGATACGTAGACATCTGCAAAGGCTATTTCCTAGCATGGAAGTGTCGCATTTACATTCTCTTGAAGTGAATACGAGATGTACATGACACTTCGCAATGAATATTATAGCTTATCATGAAACATAGGAATTAGGTGCTATATCGCGTTTTGAGAAGCATTAGAACTCTATTGCTATTATACGTAGACATCTGCAAACTCTATTCCCTAGCAAGGAAATTTCGCACTTACATTCCACTGAAGTGAATACGAGGTATACATAACATTACACAATGAATATTATATATTATTACGAAACATAGAAGTGAAATACGACATCTCGTTTTAAGAAGCATTAGTACTCTATTGCTGTGATACGTAGACATCTGCAAACAATATTTCCTAGCATGGAAGTGTCATATTTACATTCTTTTGAAGTGAATACGAGGTATACATGACACTTCGCAATGAATATTATATCTTATCATGAAACATAGAAGTGAGATGCGAGATCGCGTTCTAAGAAGCATTAGAACTCTATTGCTACGATACGTAGACATCTGCAAACGCTAGTTCCTAGCATGGAAGGGTCGCATTTACATTCTTTTGATGTGAATACGAGATATACATGACACTTCACAATGAATATTATATCTTCTCATGAAACATAGCAGTGAGATGCGATATGGCGTTTTAAGAAGCATTAGAACTCTATTGCTACGATACGTAGACATCTGCAAACGCTATTTCCTAGCATGGAAGTGTCGCATTTACATTCGTTTGAAGTGAATACGAGATATACATGACACTTCGCAATGAATATTATATCTTATCATGAAACATAGATGTGAGTTGCGATATCGCGTTCTAAGAAGCATTAGAACTCTATTGCTACGATACGTAGTCATCTGCAAACGCTATTTCCTAGCATGGAAGTGTCTTATTTACATTCTTTTGAAGTGAATACGAGGTATACATGACACTTCGCAATGAATATTATATCTTATCATGAAACATAGAAGTGAGATGCGATATCGCGTTCTAAGAAGCATTAGAACTCTATTGCTACGATACGTAGACATCTGCAAACGCTATTTCCTAGCATGGAAGTGTCTTATTTACATTCTTTTGAAGTGAATACGAGGTATACATGACACTTCGCAATGAATATTATATCTTATCATGAAACATAAAAGTGAGATGCGATGTCGCGTTCTAAGAAGCATTAGAACTCTATTGCTACGATACGTAGACATCTGCAAAGGCTATTTCCTAGCATGGAAGGGTCGCATTTACATTCTTTTGAAGTGAGTACGAGGTATACATAACACTCCATAATGAATATTATATCTTATCATGAAACATAGCAGTGAGATGCGATATCGCGTTTTAAGAAGCATTAGAACTCTATTGCTACGATACGCAGACATCTGCAAAAGCTATTTCCTAGCATGGAAGTGTCGCATTTACATTCTCTTGAAGTGAATACGAGATGTACATGACACTTCGCAATGAATATTATAGCTTATCATGAAACATAGGAATTAGGTGCTATATCGCGTTTTGAGAGGCATTAGAACTCTATTGCTATTATACGTAGACATCTGCAAACTCTATTTCCTAGCAAGGAAATTTCGCACTTACATTCCACTGAAGTGAATACGAGGTATACATAACATTACACAATGAATATTATATATTATTACGAAACATAGAAGTGAAATACGACATCTCGTTTTAAGAAGCATTAGTACTCTATTGCTGTGATACGTAGACATCTGCAAACAATATTTCCTAGCATGGAAGTGTCATATTTACATTCTTTTGAAGTGAATACGAGGTATACATGACACTTCGCAATGAATATTATATCTTATCATGAAACATAGAAGTGAGATGCGAGATCGCGTTCTAAGAAGCATTAGAACTCTATTGCTACGATACGTAGACATCTGCAAACCCTAGTTCCTAGCATGGAAGGGTCGCATTTACATTCTTTTGATGTGAATACGAGATATACATGACACTTCGCAATGAATATTATATCTTCTCATGAAACATAGCAGTGAGATGCGATATGGCGTTTTAAGAAGCATTAGAACTCTATTGCTACGACACGTAGACATCTGCAAACGCTATTTCCTAGCATGGAAGTGTCGCATTTACATCCGTTTGAAGTGAATACGAGATATACATGACACTTCGCAATGAATATTATATCTTATCATGAAACATAGATGTGAGTTGCGATATCGCGTTCTAAGAAGCATTAGAACTCTATTGCTACGATACGTAGTCATCTGCAAACGCTATTTCCTAGCATGGAAGTGTCTTATTTACATTCTTTTGAAGTGAATACGAGGTATACATGACACTTCGCAATGAATATTATATCTTATCATGAAACATAGAAGTGAGATGCGATATCGCGTTCTAAGAAGCATTAGAACTCTATTGCTACGATATGTAGACATCTGCAAACGCTATTTCCTAGCATGGAAGTGTCTTATTTACATTCTTTTGAAGTGAATACGAGGTATACATGACACTTCGCAATGAATATTATATCTTATCATGAAACATAGAAGTGAGATGCGATATCGCGTTCTAAGAAGCATTAGAACTCTATTGCTACGATACGTAGACATCTGCAAACGCTATTTCCTAGCATGGAAGTGTCGCATTTACACTCGTTTGAAGTGAATACGAGATATACATGACACTTCGCAATGAATATTATATCTTATCATGAAACATAGGAATGAGGTGCTATATCGCGTTTTGAGAAGCATTAGAACTCTACTGCTACGATACGTAGACATCTGCAAACGCTATTTCCTAGCATGGAAGTGTCGCATTTACATTCGTTTGAAGTGAATACGAGATATACATGACACTTCGCAATGAATATTATATCTTATCATGAAACATAGGAATGAGGTGCTATATCGCGTTTTGAGAAGCATTAGAACTCTATTGCTACGATAAGTAGACATCTGCAAACGCTATTTCCTAGCATGGAAGTGTCTTATTTACATTCTTTTGAAGTGAATACGAGGTATACATGACACTTCGCAATGAATATTATATCTTATCATGAAACATAAAAGTGAGATGCGATGTCGCGTTCTAAGAAGCATTAGAACTCTATTGCTACGATACGTAGACATCTGCAAAGGCTATTCCCTAGCATGGAAGGGTCGCATTTACTTTCTTTTGAAGTGAGTACGAGGTACACATATCACTCCATAATGAATATTATATCTTATCGTGAAACATAGCAGTGAGATGCGATATCGCGTTTTAAGAAGCATTAGAACTCTATTGCTACGATACGTAGACATCTGCAAACGCTATTTCCTAGCATGGAAGTGTCGCATTTACATTCTTTTGAAGTGAATACGAGATATACACGACACTTCGAAATGAATATTATACCTTATCATGAAACATAGAAGAGAGATGACATATCGCGTTTTAGGACGTATTAGAACTCTATTGCTGCGATACGTAGACATCTGCAAACGCTATTTCCTAGCATGGAAGTGTCGCATTTACATTCTTTTGAAGTGAATACGAGGTATACATGACACTTCGCAATGAATATTATACCTTATCATGAAACATAGAAGAGTGATGCGATATCGCGTTTTAGGAAGCATTGGAACTCTCTTGCTGCGATACGTAGACATCTGCAAACGCTATTTCCTAGCATGGAAGTGTCGCATTTACATTCTTTTGATGTGAGTACGAGATATACATGGCACTTCGCAATGAATATTATACCTTATCATGAAACATAGAAGAGAGGTGCGATATCGCGTTTTAGGAAGCATTAATACTCTATTGCTGCGATACGTAGACATCTGCAAACGCTATTTCCTAGCATGGAATTGTCGCATTTACATTCTTTTGAAGTGAATACGAGATATGCATGACACTTCGCAATGAATATTATATCTTATCATGAAACATAGAAATGAAATACGACATCTCGTTTTAAGAAGCATTATTACTCTATTGCTGTGATACGTAGACATCTGCAAACAATATTTCCAAGCAAGGAAGTGTCGCATTTACATTCTTGTGAAGTGAAATCGAGGTATACATGACACTTCGCAATGAATATTATATCTTATCATGAAACATAGGAATGTGGTGCTATATCGCGTTTTGAGAAGCATTAGAACTCTATAGCTACGATACGTAGACATCTGCAAAGGCTATTTCCTAGCATGGAAGTGTCATATTTACATTCTTTTGAAGTGAGTACGAGGTACACATGACACTTCGCAATGAATATTATATCTTATCATGAAACATAGATGTGAGATGCGATATCGCGTTCTAAGAAGCATTAGAACTCTATTGCTACGATACGTAGACATCTGCAAACGCTATTTCCTAGCATGGAAGTGTCTTATTTACATTCTTTTGAAGTGAATACGAGGTATACATGACACTTCGCAATGAATATTATATCTTATCATGAAACATAGAAGTGAGATGCGATATCGCGTTCTAAGAAGCATTAGAACTCTATTGCTACGATACGTAGACATCTGCAAACGCTATTTCCTAGCATGGAAGGGTCGCATTTACACTCTTTTGAAGTGAGTACGATGTATACGTAACACTCCATAATGAATATTATATCTTTTCATGAAACATAGCAGTGAGATGCGATATCGCGTTTTAAGAAGCATTAGAAATCTATTGCTACGATACGTAGACATCTGCAAACGCTATTTCCTAGCATGGAGGTGTCGCATTTACATTCTTTTGAAGTGAATACGAGATATACACGACACTTCGAAATGAATATTATACCTTATCATGAAACATAGAAGAGAGATGCCATATCGCGTTTTAGGACGTATTAGAACTCTATTGCTGCGATACGTAGACATCTGCAAACGCTATTTCCTAGCATGGAAGTGTCGCATTTACATTCTTTTCAAGTGAATACGAGGTATACATGACACTTCGCAATGAATATTATACCTTATCATGAAACATAGAAGGGAGGTGCGATATCGCGTTCTAAGTAGCATTAGAACTCTATTGCTACGATACGTAGATATCTGCAAACGCTATTTCCTAGCATGGAAGTGTCGCATTTACACTCGTTTGAAGTGAATACGAGATATACATGACACTTCGCAATGAATATTATATCTTATCATGAAACATAGGAATGTGGTGCTATATCGCGTTTTGAGAAGCATTAGAACTCTATAGCTACGATACGTAGACATCTGCAAAGGCTATTTCCTAGCATGGAAGTGTCATATTTACATTCTTTTGAAGTGAGTACGAGGTACACATGACACTTCGCAATGAATATTATATCTTATCATGAAACATAGATGTGAGATGCGATATCGCGTTCTAAGAAGCATTAGAACTCTATTGCTACGATACGTAGACATCTGCAAACGCTATTTCCTAGCATGGAAGTGTCTTATTTACATTCTTTTGAAGTGAATACGAGGTATACATGACACTTCGCAATGAATATTATATCTTATCATGAAACATAGAAGTGAGATGCGATATCGCGTTCTAAGAAGCATTAGAACTCTATTGCTACGATACGTAGACATCTGCAAACGCTATTTCCTAGCATGGAAGGGTCGCATTTACACTCTTTTGAAGTGAGTACGATGTATACGTAACACTCCATAATGAATATTATATCTTTTCATGAAACATAGCAGTGAGATGCGATATCGCGTTTTAAGAAGCATTAGAAATCTATTGCTACGATACGTAGACATCTGCAAACGCTATTTCCTAGCATGGAGGTGTCGCATTTACATTCTTTTGAAGTGAATACGAGATATACACGACACTTCGAAATGAATATTATACCTTATCATGAAACATAGAAGAGAGATGCCATATCGCGTTTTAGGACGTATTAGAACTCTATTGCTGCGATACGTAGACATCTGCAAACGCTATTTCCTAGCATGGAAGTGTCGCATTTACATTCTTTTCAAGTGAATACGAGGTATACATGACACTTCGCAATGAATATTATACCTTATCATGAAACATAGAAGGGAGGTGCGATATCGCGTTCTAAGTAGCATTAGAACTCTATTGCTACGATACGTAGATATCTGCAAACGCTATTTCCTAGCATGGAAGTGTCGCATTTACACTCGTTTGAAGTGAATACGAGATATACATGACACTTCGCAATGAATATTATATCTTATCATGAAACATAGGAATGAGGTGCTATATCGCGTTTTGAGAAGCATTAGAACTCTACTGCTACGATACGTAGACATCTGCAAACGCTATTTCCTAGCATGGAAGTGTCGCATTTACATTCGTTTGAAGTGAATACGAGATATACATGACACTTCGCAATGAATATTATATCTTATCATGAAACATAGGAATGAGGTGCTATATCGCGTTTTGAGAAGCATTAGAACTCTATTGCTACGATAAGTAGACATCTGCAAACGCTATTTCCTAGCATGGAAGTATCTTATTTACATTCTTTTGAAGTGAATACGAGGTATACATGACACTTCGCAATGAATATTATATCTTATCATGAAACATAAAAGTGAGATGCGATGTCGCGTTCTAAGAAGCATTAGAACTCTATTGCTACGATACGTAGACATCTGCAAAGGCTATTCCCTAGCATGGAAGGGTCGCATTTACTTTCTTTTGAAGTGAGTACGAGGTACACATATCACTCCATAATGAATATTATATCTTATCGTGAAACATAGCAGTGAGATGCGATATCGCGTTTTAAGAAGCATTAGAACTCTATTGCTACGATACGTAGACATCTGCAAACGCTATTTCCTAGCATGGAAGTGTCGCATTTACATTCTTTTGAAGTGAATACGAGATATACACGACACTTCGAAATGAATATTATACCTTATCATGAAACATAGAAGAGAGATGACATATCGCGTTTTAGGACGTATTAGAACTCTATTGCTGCGATACGTAGACATCTGCAAACGCTATTTCCTAGCATGGAAGTGTCGCATTTACATTCTTTTGAAGTGAATACGAGGTATACATGACACTTCGCAATGAATATTATACCTTATCATGAAACATAGAAGATAGGTGCGATATCGCATTTTAGGGAGCATTAGAACTCTATTGCTGTGATACGTAGACATCTGCAAACAATATTTCCTAGCAAGGAAGTGTCGCATTTACATTCTTGTGAAGCGAAATCGAGGTATACATGACACTTCGCAATGAATATTATATCTTATAATGGAACACAGAAGTGAGATGCGATATCGCGTTCTAAGAAACATTAGAACCCTATTGCTACGATACGTAGACATCTGCAAAAGCTATTTCCTAGCATGGAAGTGTCGCATTTACATTCATTTGAAGTGAATACGAGGTATACATGACACTTCGCAATGAATATTATACCTTATCATGAAACATAGAAGAGAGATGCCATATCGCGTTTTAGGACGTATTAGAACTCTATTGCTGCGATACGTAGATATCTGCAAACGCTATTTCCTAGCATGGAAGTGTCGCATTTACATTCTTTTCAAGTGAATACGAGGTATACATGACACTTCGCAATGAATATTATACCTTATCATGAAACATAGAAGGGAGGTGCGATATCGTGTTTTAGGAAGCATTAACACTATTCCTACCGACACTTCACGTATACCTATTCCTACCGCGGCTGGTCAAATGACCGGTCTTTCACAACTTATATTTTTCAATGTTGAATGCAGACCAATAGCCAGCTTACCAGTATAAAAATATATTTTCTTTTATTCACGAGTACATAATCTACATTTTATTCTTTTTCGTCGCATTTTTTACAAATGGGCTTCTCAACTGTACATTTTCCGCATACGTACTTTTTACATATTAGACAGATTTTGTTCGTCTTGTTATCCTTACAATACCTTATCTGACATGTTTTCCGTTCACGAGAACCTGTACTTGTACTTGCGATGGGTATTGGTTGATTTTCTTTGCCGAGCTCTTGTTGGTATTCGATGGCAAGTTCTTCTGCCAATTGAAATAGAAATTCCTGTCTTGTAATTTCTCCCCCCGTAGTTTCTTTATATAACACCCATGCATTTATCCCGGCTAAATCCAAGATATTAAAAAATACTTGCAAAGGCCATCTCCGAGATTTAGATTTTACCGAATAATTTCTGGCCATTTGGTCGGTCACATCTACGCCAAACTTGGTGCTATTATATAATTGAATTGTCTCCGGTGTTCGGGTTTCATTTTTTTCAATTTGTACGGAGTTGTGCATTGAACTGAGAATTAGAACTTTCTTTCTTGGTTTGGCTTTGTAAACTGTCAACATACAATTATTTGAGCGATAGATTTTGGTTGAAAAAAGTGCCATGTCGTCATTTTTCAGTTTTGCCAGTCTTGGTAGCTCTTTTCTATTCGCTCTAATTGTCCCAACAATCGTAGTATTTTTTGCTAAAAGTTTTGTTGCTAAAGGTAGGCTTGTAAAAAAGTTGTCCGTGGTTATATTTCTTCCGCATCCTACATACGGTTCTGCTAATTTCATAGTAACAAACTCTCCAAGAGGAACTGAGGGTTCTCTACTTTCATCTTTTCCCAAATAAGGAAAGCCGTTTATTATATATTTGCTACGTACATCGGATGCTAACCAAAATTTTATACCAAATTTGTCCGGTTTATTGGGCATGTATTGAGTGAATCTA
Organism: Xylocopa sonorina; assembly: GCF_050948175.1. Classification (NCBI taxonomy): domain Eukaryota; kingdom Metazoa; phylum Arthropoda; class Insecta; order Hymenoptera; family Apidae; genus Xylocopa; species Xylocopa sonorina. The sequence goes on along the minus strand of NW_027490270.1, from coordinate 71,787 downwards.
CACCTTGCTTTCGTTGGAAACAATTGTTCGTCAATAGTAATATATGGTCCTGGTTTATAACAATTTTGACTGTTGTCAATAAACTTGTACCAAACTTCGGAAATCATAGCAAATTTATCGGTTTGTAACCGTTGGCTTCGTTGATTTCTGTCGTCAAATCGAATAAATCTCATAATCTCCGTAAAGTCATGTCTACTCATAGTATTTGAGAAAAAAGGCGGGCCCCACTTTTTGTTCCATAGAAGTGCTATATCTATATTCTTAGCCTCATATGCGCCGCGTGCATATAGAATTGCAAAAAATGCATATAACTTTGCAGTAGACAGTTCCCATTTATATCCCAACACTCTAAATGCCTCTGCCTCTGTGCACTTTCTTATAAGTTCGATTATATTCTTATCAATTATCACAGAAAATGCCGTCCTAACTTCGCCTTTCATAATATTACGTTTACTATACCCAGTCGGGCCTGATTTTTCCCTAAAAATATTATGACCAGATGCTCTTCCAGGATTAGACCCTATTTTTACTTCCTGCCAAACAGTTCCGTCTATCGCAATTTTCTGGAAGGCACTTATCGGATAAAATCGTGTCATAACTACATTACCTTTCGTTTGTAACGACTTTATAGTTTTGGAATTGAGTTTTAGAGAGAAACTATTACAAAAATGTATAAATCGTACTACCGGTCAAATGACCGGTCGTGGTAGGTAAGACAGACTACAAATTTTTCTCGGAAAATAAACAATAAAAAAATAAGTGAATACTGAAAAATATATCATACATATATATGAGGAAAAGTGGTAAAGTTTAAAGGCGATTCACATACGTTGAATGTAGGAAATTCCAATTGAAAATTTAAAAACGGTCATTTGACCGGTCCTGGTAGGAATAGTGTTAAAACTCTATTGCTGCGATACGTAGACATCTGCAAAGGCTATTTCCTCTCATGGAAATGTCGCATTTACATTCTTTTGAAGTGAATACGAGATATACATGACACTTCGCAATGAATATTATAGCTTATCATGAAACATAGGAATGAGGTGCTATATCGCGTTTTGAGAAGCATTAGAACTCTATTGCTATTATACGTAGACATCTGCAGACTCTATTTCCTAGCAAGGAAATTTCGCACTTACATTCCACTGAAGTGAATACGAGGTATACATAACATTACACAATGAATATTATATCTTATTACGAAACATAGAAGTGAAATACGACATCTCGTTTTAAGAAGCATTAGTACTCTATTGCTGTGATACGTAGACATCTGCAAACAATATTTCCTAGCATGGAAGTGTCATATTTACATTCTTTTGAAGTGAATACGAGGTATACATGACTCTTCGCAATGAATATTATATCTTATCATGAAACATAGAAGTGAGATGCGAGATCGCGTTTTGAGAAGCATTAGAACTCTATTGCTACGATACTTAGACATCTGCAATCGCTATTTCCTAGCATGGAAGTGTCGCATTTACATTCTTTTGATGTGAATACGAGATATACATAACACTTCGCAATGAATATTATATCTTCTCATGAAACATAGCAGTGAGATGCGATATCGCGTTTTAAGAAGCATTAGAACTCTATTGCTACGATACGTAGACATCTGCAAACGCTATTTCCTAGCATGGAAGTGTCGCATTTACATTCATTTGCAGTGAATACGAGGTATACATGACACTTCGCTATGAATATTATACCTTATCATGAAACATAGAAGAGTGATGCGATATCGCGTTTTAGGAAGCATTGGAACTCTATTGCTGCGATACGTAGACATCTGCAAACGCTATTTCCTAGCATGGAAGTGTCGCATTTACATTCATTTGAAGTGAATACGAGGTATACATGACACTTCGCAATGAATATTATACCTTATCATGAAACATAGAAGAGAGATGCCATATCGCGTTTTAGGACGTATTAGAACTCTACTGCTGCGATACGTAGACATCTGCAAACGCTATTTCTTAGCATGGAAGTGTCGCATTTACATTCTTTTGAAGTGAATACGAGGTATACATGACACTTCGCAATGAATATTATACCTTATCATGAAACATAGAAGAGAGGTGCGATATCGCGTTTTAGGAAGCATTAATACTCTATTGCTGCGATACGTAGACATCTGCAAACGCTATTTCCTAGCATGGAATTGTCGCATTTACATTCTTTTGAAGTGAATACGAGATATGCATGACACTTCGCAATGAATATTATATCTTATCATGAAACATAGAAATGAAATACGACATCTCGTTTTAAGAAGCATTATTACTCTATTGCTGTGATACGTAGACATCTGCAAACAATATTTCCAAGCAAGGAAGTGTCGCATTTACATTCTTGTGAAGTGAAATCGAGGTATACATGACACTTCGCAATGAATATTATATCTTATCATGAAACATAGGAATGTGGTGCTATATCGCGTTTTGAGAAGCATTAGAACTCTATAGCTACGATACGTAGACATCTGCAAAGGCTATTTCCTAGCATGGAAGTGTCATATTTACATTCTTTTGAAGTGAGTACGAGGTACACATGACACTTCGCAATGAATATTATATCTTATCATGAAACATAGATGTGAGATGCGATATCGCGTTCTAAGAAGCATTAGTACTCTATTGCTGTGATACGTAGACATCTGCAAACAATATTTCCTAGCATGGAAGTGTCATATTTACATTCTTTTGAAGTGAATACGAGGTATACATGACTCTTCGCAATGAATATTATATCTTATCATGAAACATAGAAGTGAGATGCGAGATCGCGTTTTGAGAAGCATTAGAACTCTATTGCTACGATACTTAGACATCTGCAATCGCTATTTCCTAGCATGGAAGTGTCGCATTTACATTCTTTTGATGTGAATACGAGATATACATAACACTTCGCAATGAATATTATATCTTCTCATGAAACATAGCAGTGAGATGCGATATCGCGTTTTAAGAAGCATTAGAACTCTATTGCTACGATACGTAGACATCTGCAAACGCTATTTCCTAGCATGGAAGTGTCGCATTTACATTCATTTGCAGTGAATACGAGGTATACATGACACTTCGCTATGAATATTATACCTTATCATGAAACATAGAAGAGTGATGCGATATCGCGTTTTAGGAAGCATTGGAACTCTATTGCTGCGATACGTAGACATCTGCAAACGCTATTTCCTAGCATGGAAGTGTCGCATTTACATTCATTTGAAGTGAATACGAGGTATACATGACACTTCGCAATGAATATTATACCTTATCATGAAACATAGAAGAGAGATGCCATATCGCGTTTTAGGACGTATTAGAACTCTACTGCTGCGATACGTAGACATCTGCAAACGCTATTTCTTAGCATGGAAGTGTCGCATTTACATTCTTTTGAAGTGAATACGAGGTATACATGACACTTCGCAATGAATATTATACCTTATCATGAAACATAGAAGAGAGGTGCGATATCGCGTTTTAGGAAGCATTAATACTCTATTGCTGCGATACGTAGACATCTGCAAACGCTATTTCCTAGCATGGAATTGTCGCATTTACATTCTTTTGAAGTGAATACGAGATATGCATGACACTTCGCAATGAATATTATATCTTATCATGAAACATAGAAATGAAATACGACATCTCGTTTTAAGAAGCATTATTACTCTATTGCTGTGATACGTAGACATCTGCAAACAATATTTCCAAGCAAGGAAGTGTCGCATTTACATTCTTGTGAAGTGAAATCGAGGTATACATGACACTTCGCAATGAATATTATATCTTATCATGAAACATAGGAATGTGGTGCTATATCGCGTTTTGAGAAGCATTAGAACTCTATAGCTACGATACGTAGACATCTGCAAAGGCTATTTCCTAGCATGGAAGTGTCATATTTACATACTTTTGAAGTGAGTACGAGGTACACATGACACTTCGCAATGAATATTATATCTTATCATGAAACATAGATGTGAGATGCGATATCGCGTTCTAAGAAGCATTAGAACTCTATTGCTACGATACGTAGACATCTGCAAACGCTATTTCCTAGCATGGAAGTGTCTTATTTACATTCTTTTGAAGTGAATACGAGGTATACATGACACTTCGCAATGAATATTATATCTTATCATGAAACATAGAAGTGAGATGCGATATCGCGTTCTAAGAAGCATTAGAACTCTATTGCTACGATACGTAGACATCTGCAAACGCTATTTCCTAGCATGGAAGGGTCGCATTTACACTCTTTTGAAGTGAGTACGATGTATACGTAACACTCCATAATGAATATTATATCTTTTCATGAAACATAGCAGTGAGATGCGATATCGCGTTTTAAGAAGCATTAGAAATCTATTGCTACGATACGTAGACATCTGCAAACGCTATTTCCTAGCATGGAGGTGTCGCATTTACATTCTTTTGAAGTGAATACGAGATATACACGACACTTCGAAATGAATATTATACCTTATCATGAAACATAGAAGAGAGATGCCATATCGCGTTTTAGGACGTATTAGAACTCTATTGCTGCGATACGTAGACATCTGCAAACGCTATTTCCTAGCATGGAAGTGTCGCATTTACATTCTTTTCAAGTGAATACGAGGTATACATGACACTTCGCAATGAATATTATACCTTATCATGAAACATAGAAGGGAGGTGCGATATCGCGTTCTAAGAAGCATTAGAACTCTATTGCTACGATACGTAGACATCTGCAAACGCTATTTCCTAGCATGGAAGGGTCGCATTTACATTCTTTTGAAGTGAATACGAGGTATACATGACACTTCGCAATGAATATTATATCTTATCATGAAACATAGAAGTGAGATGCGATATCGCGTTCTAAGAAGCATTAGAACTCTATTGCTACGATACGTAGACATCTGCAAAGGCTATTTCCTAGCATGGAAGGGTCGCATTTACATTCTTTTGAAGTGAGTACGAGGTATACATAACACTCCATAATGAATATTATATCTTTTCATGAAACATAGCAGTGAGATGCGATATCGCGTTTTAAGAAGCATTAGAAATCTATTGCTACGATACGTAGACATCTGCAAACGCTATTTCCTAGCATGGAGGTGTCGCATTTACATTCTTTTGAAGTGAATACGAGGTATACATGACACTTCGCAATGAATATTATATCTTATCATGAAACATAGAAGTGAGATGCGAGATCGCGTTCTAAGAAGCATTAGAACTCTATTGCTACGACACGTAGACATCTGCAAACGCTATTTCCTAGCATTGATGTGTCACATTTACATTCATTTGGAGTGAGTACGAGGTATACATAACACTCCATAATGAATATTATATCTTCTCATGAAACATAGCCGTGAGATGCGATATCGCGTTTTAAGAAGCATTAGAACTCTATTGCTACGATACGTAGACATCTGCAAACGCTATTTCCTAGCATGGAAGTGTCGCATTTACATTCGTTTGAAGTGAGTACGAGATATACATGACACTTCGCAATGAATATTATATCTTATCATGAAACATAGGAATGAGGTGCTATATCGCGTTTTGAGAAGCATTAGAACTCTATTGCTACGATACATAGACATCTGCAAACGCTATTTCCCAGCATGGAAGTGTCGCAATTACATTCGTTTGAAGTGAATACGAGATATACATGACACTTCGCAATGAATATTATATCTTATCACGAAACATAAAAGTGAGATGCGATATCGCGTTCTAAGAAGCATTAGAACTCTATTGCTACGATACGTAGACATCTGCAAAGGCTATTCCCTAGCATGGAAGGGTCGCATTTACTTTCTTTTGAAGTGAGTACGAGGTATACATATCACTCCATAATGAATATTATATCTTATCATGAAACATAGCAGTGAGATGCGATATCGCGTTTTAAGAAGCATTAGAACTCTATTGCTACGATACGTAGACATCTGCAAACGCTATTTCCTAGCATGGAAGTGTCGCATTTACATACATTTGAAGTGAATACGAGGTATACATGACACTTCGCTATGAATATTATACCTTATCATGAAACATAGAAGAGTGATGCGATATCGCGTTTTAGGAAGCATTGGAACTCTCTTGCTGCGATACGTAGACATCTGCAAACGCTATTTCCTAGCATGGAAGTGTCGCATTTACATTCTTTTGATGTGAATACGAGGTATACATGACACTTCGCTATGAATATTATACCTTATCATGAAACATAGAAGAGTGATGCGATATCGCGTTTTAGGAAGCATTGGAACTCTATTGCTGCGATACGTAGACATCTGCAAACGCTATTTCCTAGCATGGAAGTGTCGCATTTACATTCTTTTGATGTGAATACGAGACATACATGACACTTCGCAATGAATATTATATCTTCTCATGAAACATAGCAGTGAGATGCGATATCGCTTTTTAAGAAGCATTAGAACTCTATTGCTACGATACGTAGACATCTGCAAACGATATTTCCTAGCATGGAAGTGTCGCATTTACATTCATTTGAAGTGAATACGAGGTATACATGACACTTCGCTATGAATATTATACCTTATCATGAAACATAGAAGAGTGATGCGATATCGCGTTTTAGGAAGCATTGGAACTCTCTTGCTGCGATACGTAGACATCTGCAAACGCTATTTCCTAGCATGGAAGTGTCGCATTTACATTCATTTGAAGTGAATACGAGGTATACATGACACTTCGCTATGAATATTATACCTTATCATGAAACATAGAAGAGTGATGCGATATCGCGTTTTAGGAAGCATTGGAACTCTATTGCTGCGATACGTAGACATCTGCAAACGCTATTTCCTAGCATGGAAGTGTCGCATTTACATTCGTTTGATGTGAATACGAGGTATACATGACACTTCGCAATGAATATTATATCTTCTCATGAAACATAGCAGTGAGATGCGATATCGCGTTTTAAGAAGCATTAGAAATCTATTGCTACGATACGTAGACATCTGCAAACGCTATTTCCTAGCATGGAGTTGTCGCATTTACATTCTTTTGAAGTGAATACGAGATATACACGACACTTCGAAATGAATATTATACCTTATCATGAAACATAGAAGAGAGATGCCATATCGCGTTTTAGGACGTATTAGAACTCTATTGCTGCGATACGTAGACATCTGCAAACAATATTTCCTAGCATGGAATTGTCGCATTTACATTCTTTTGAAGTGAATACGAGATATGCATGACACTTCGCAATGAATATTATATCTTATCATGAAACATAGGAATGAGGTGCTATATCGCGTTTTGAGAAGCATTAGAACTCTACAGCTACGATACGTAGACATCTGCAAAGGCTATTTCCTAGGATGGAAGGGTCTCATTTACATTCTTTTGAAGTGAGTTCGAGGTATACATAACACTCCATAATGAATATTATATCTTATCATGAAACATAGCAGTGAGATGCGATATCGCGTTTTAAGAAGCATTAGAACTCTATTGCTACGATACGTAGACATCTGCAAACGCTATTTCCTAGCATGGAAGTGTCGCATCTACATTCTTTTGAAGTGAATACGAGATATACATGACACTTCGCAATGAATATTATATCTTATCATGAAACATAGGAATGAGGTGCTATATCGCGTTTTGAGAAGCATTAGAACTCTATTGCTACGATACGTAGACATCTGCAAACGCTATTTCCTAGCATGGAAGTGTCGCATTTACATTCTTTTGAAGTGAATACGAGGTATACATGACACTTCGCAATGAATATTATATCTTATCATGAAACATGGAAGTGAGATGCGATATCGCGTTCTAAGAAGCATTAGTACTCTATTGCTACGATACGTAGGCATCTGCAAAGGTTACTTCCTAGCATGGAAGGGTCGTATTTACATTCTTTTGAAGTTAGTACGAGGTATACATAACAATCCATAATGAATATTATATCTCATCATGAAACATAGCAGTGAGATGCGATATCGCGTTTTAAGAAGCATTAGAACTCTATTGCTACGATACGTAGACATCTGCAAACGCTATTTCCTAGCATGGAAGTGTCGCATCTACATTCTTTTGAAGTGAATACGAGATATACATGACACTTCGCAATGAATATTATATCTTATCATGAAACATAGGAATGAGGTGCTATATCGCGTTTTGAGAAGCATTAGAACTCTATTGCTACGATACGTAGACATCTGCAAACGCTATTTCCTAGCATGGAAGTGTCGCATTTACATTCGTTTGAAGTGAATACGAGATATACATGACACTTCGCAATGAATATTATATCTTATCATGAAACATAGAAGTGAGATGCGATATGGCATTTTAAGAATCATTAGAACTCTATTGTTTCGACACGTAGTCATCTAGAAACTCTATTTCCTAGCAAGGAAGTGTCGCATTTACATCCTTTTGAAGTGAATACGAGGTATACATGACACTTCGCAATGAATATTATATCTGATCATGACACATAGAAATGAGATGCGACATCTCGTTTTAAGAAGCATTAGATCTCTATTGCTACGATACGTAGACATCTGCAAGCGCTATTTCCTAGGATGGGAGGGTCGCATTTACATTCTTTTGAAGTGAGTACGAGGTATACATAACACTCCATAATGAATATTATATCTTCTCGTGAAACATAGCAGTCAGATGCTATATCGCGTTTTAAGAAGCATTAGAACTCTATTGCTACGATACGTAGACATCTGCAAACGCTATTTCCTAGCATGGAAGTGTCGCATTTACATTCTTGTGTAGTGAAATCGAGGTATACATGACACTTTGCAATGAATATTATATCTTATCATGAAACATAGGTGTGAGATGCGATATCGCGTTTTAAGAGCCATTAGAACTCTATTGCTACGATACGTAGACATCTGCAAACGCTATTTCCTAGCATGGAAGTGTCGCATTTACATTCTTTTGAAGTGAATACGAGGTATACATGACACTTCGCAATGAATATTATATCTTATCATGAAACATAGCAGTGAGATGCGATATCGCGTTTTAAGAAGCATTAGAACTCTATTGCTACGATACGTAGACATCTGCAAACGCTATTTCCTAGCATGGAAGTGTCGCATTTACATTCTTGTGTAGTAAAATCGAGGTATACATGACACTTTGCAATGAATATTATATCTTATCATGAAACATAGGTGTGAGATGCGATATCGCGTTTTAAGAGCCATTAGAACTCTATTGCTACGATACGTAGACATCTGCAAACGCTATTTCCTAGCATGGAAGTGTCGCATTTACATTCTCTTGAAGTGAATACGAGGTATACATGACACTTCGCAATGAATATTATATCTTATCATGAAACATGGAAGTGAGATGCGATATCGCGTTCCAAGAAGCATTAGTACTCTACTGCTACGATACGTAGACATCTGCAAAGGCTACTTCCTAGCATGGATGTGTTGTATTTACATTCTTTTGAAGTGAGTACGAGGTATACATAACACTCCATAATGAATATTATATCTCATCATGAAACATAGCAGTGAGATGCGATATCGCGTTTTAAGAAGCATTAGAACTCTATTGCTACGATACGTAGACATCTGCAAACGCTATTTCCTAGCATGTAAGTGTCGCATTTACATTCTTTTGAAGTGAATACGAGGTATACATGACACTTCGCAATGATTATTATATCTTATCATGAAACATAGAAGTGAGATGCGATATCGCGTTTTAAGAAGCATTAAAACTCTATTGCTACGATACGTAGACATCTGCAAACAATATTTCCTAGCAAGGAAGTGTCGCATTTACATTCTTTTGAAGTGAATACGAGGTATACATATCTCTCTACAATGAATATTATATCTTACCACGAAACATAGAAATCAAATGCGACATCTCGTTCTAAGAACCATTAGAAAGCTATTGCTGCGATACGTAGACATCTGCAAACGGTATTTCCTAGCATGTAAGTGTCGCATTTACATTCTTTTGATGTGAATACGAGGTATACATGACACTCCATAATGAATATTATATCTTATCATGAAACATAGCAGTGAGATGCGATACCGCGTTTTAAGAAGCATTAGAACTCTATTGCTGCGATACGTAGACATCTGCAAACGCTATTTCCTAGCATGTAAGTGTCGCATTTACATTCTTTTGAAGTGAATACGAGGTATACATGACACATCGCAGTGATTATTATATCTTATCATGAAACATAGGTGTGAGATGCGATATCGTGTTTTAAGAAGCATTAGATCTCTCTTGCTACGATACGTAGGCATATGCAAACGCTATTTCCTAGCATGGAAGTGTCGCATTTACATTCTTTTGAAGCGAATACGAGGTATACATAACATTCCACAATGAATATTATACCCTATTACGAAACATAGAAATGAAATACGACTTCTCGTTCTAAGAAGCATTAGAACTCTATTGCTACGATACGTAGACATCTGCAAACAATATTTCCTTCCAAGGAAGTGTCGCACTTACATTCTTATGAAGTGAGTACGAGGTATACATAACACTCTACTATGAATATTATGTGGAGGAGGTTGGTTATTCGAATGATCTGACTAAGTCGTAGGTTGTTCACTTTCTCTTTATTCTGGAGCGACTGCACTCGGCAAGTTCTCGAGATCAACTGTGCCTTTTTTGGTTACCTCGTGTGCAGCCGCGTTTGTACAAATACTTTGCGTTGCATGATTGGCTAAGTCTGTGCTTCGACCTTAGCCAATCACGTATTTGTTTATCTAGGTGCCGCCTCTTCTTGCGCCCTTAGCGCGTTTGCTTGGAAGGGCGGCAGCAGGTATAATGGGGGCATTTTGTTATTTTAACATTTGGCAATGTAGCGGGGTTTCCGCTGGGTCTGGTTCCTCTCACGTCAAGGGTGTAGCCTCTTGACCGTAGGCTTAGACCCTTTTTGGAAACCCTCGGTTTATGGAGTCCGCGTGTGTTACTGAGGTCGTCGACTAAGATTTACAACTAGCATGTGGAGAAAGTTCGCTAAGGACGTCTTCTCAAAAGTAACTTATTTGGCGCATACCATAAATCGTTCTAGCTGCTTGTAGCGAAAAAGGTATTCTATTATACCTCGATGCTAGCCGCTACAATTATATCTTATCACGAAACATAGAAATGAAATGCGACATCTCGTTTTAAGAAGCATTAGAACTCTATTGCTACGATACGTAGACATCTGCAAACGCTACTTCCTAGCATGCAAGTATCGCATTTACATTCTTATGAAGTGAATACGAGGTATACATGACACTTCGCAATGAACATTATATCTTATCATGAAACATAGAAATGAGATGCGATATCGCGTTTTGAGAAGCATTAGAACTCTATTGCTACGATACGTAGACATCTGCAATCGCTATTTCCTAGCAACCAATAGTCGCATTTACATTCTTTTGAAGTGAATTCGAGGTTTACATGACACTTCGGAATGAATATTATAACATATCACGAAACATAGAAACGAGATGCGATATCGCGATATAAGAAGCATTAGAAATCTATTGCTACGACACGTAGGCATCTGCAAACGCTATGCCCTAGCAAGGAATAGTCGCATTTACATTCTTTAGAAGTGAATTCGAGGTATACATGACACTTCGCAATGAATATTATATCTTATAATGAAACATAGGATTGAGATTCGATATCGCGTTTTAAGAAGCATTGTAACTCTATTGCCTCGACGCGTAGACATCTGCAAACGCTATTTCCTATCAAGTTAGAGCCTCTATACATTCTTTGAAGTGAATACCAGGTATACATGACACTTCGCAATGAATATTATATCTTATCATGAAAAATAGAAATGTGATGCTATATTGCGTTTTAAGAAGCGTTAGATCTCTATTGCTACGATACGTAGACATCTGAAAACGCTATTAAATAGCAAGGAAGTATCGCATTTAGAATCTTTTGAAGTGAATACGAAGTATACATGACACTTCGCAACGGATATTATATCTTGCCATGAAACATAGGAATGAGATGCGATATCACGTCTTAAGAAGCATTAGAACTCTATTGCTTGGATACGTAGACATGTGCAAACGCTATTTCCTAGCAAGGAAGATTCGCATTTACATTCTTTTGAAGTGAATGCGAGGTATACATGACGCATCGCATTGAACATTATATCTTATCACGTAACATAGAAGTGAGATGCGATATCGCGTTTTAAGAAGCATTAGAACCCTATTGCCTCGATGCGGAGATATCAGCAAACGCTATTTCCTAGCATGGAAGTGTCGCATTTACATTCTTTTGAAGTGAATTCGAGGTATACATGACATTTCGCAATGGATATTATATCTTATCACGAAACATAGAAATGAGATGCGATATCGCGTTTTAAGATGCATTAGAGCTCTATTGCTACGATACGTAGATATCCGTAGGCGCCATTTCCTAGCAAGGAAGTGTCGGATTTACATTCTTTTGAGGTGAATACGGGTATACATGACAATTCGCAATGGATATTATAACTTATCATGAAACATAGAAATGAGATGCGATATCGCGTTTTAAGCGGTATTAGAACACTATTGCTACGATGCGTAGACATGTGCAAACGCTATTTCCTAGCAAGGAGGTTTCGGACTTACATTCTTTTGAAGTGAGTACGAGGTATACATGACACTTCGCAATGAATATTATATCTTATCATGAAACATAGAAATGAGATGTGACTTGTCGTTTTAGGAAGCATTAGAGCCCTATTGTTTCGGCACGTAGACATTTGGAAGCGCTATTTCCTAGCAAGAATGTCGCATTTACATTCTTTTGAAGTGAATACGAGGTATACTTGACACTTCGCACTGAATATTATATCTCATCACGAAACATAGAAATGTGATGTAATATGGCGATTTAAGAAGCATTGGAACACTATTGCTTCGATAAGTAGACATCTGCAAACGCTACTTCCTAACAAAGGAGTGTGGCATTTACATTCTTTTGAAAGGAATACGAAGTATACGTGACACTTCACAATGAATATTATATCTTATCATGAAACATAGAATTGAGATGCGGTATGGCGATTTATGAAGCATTAGATCCGTATTGCTTCGATACGTAGACATCTGCAAACGCTACTTCCTAGCAAGGAAGTGTCGCATTTACATCCATTTTAAGTGTATGCGAGGTATACATTACACTTCGCAATGAATATTATATATTATCATGAAACATAGAAATGCGAAGCGATATCGCGTTTTGAGAAGCATTAGACCACTAATGCCACGATACGTAGACATCTGCAAACGAAATTTCCCAGCAAGGAAGTGTCGCATTTACATTCAATTGAGGTGAATACGGGTATACGTGACAATTCGCAATGGATATTATATCTTATCATGAAACATAGAAATGAGATCCGATATCGCGTTTTAAGCGGTATTAGAACACTATTGCTACGATACGTAGACATGTGCAAACGCTATTTCCTAGCAAGGGGGCGTCGGACTTACATTCTTTTGAAGTGAGTACGAGGTATACATGACACTTCGCAATGAATATTATATCTTATCATGAAACATAGAAATGAGATGTGACTTGTCGTTTTAGGAAGCACTAGAGCCCTATTGTTTCGGCACGTAGACATTTGGAAGCGCTATTTCCTAGCAAGAGTGTCGCATTTACATTCTTTGGAAGTGAATACGAGGTATACTTGACACTTCGCACTGAATATTACATCTTATCATGAAACATTGAAATGAGATGCGATATGGCGATTTAAGAAGCACTAGAACTCTACTGCCTCGATACGTAGACATCTGCAAACTCCGTTTACTAGCAAGAAAGTGTCGCATTTACATTCTTTTGAAGTGAATACGAGGTATACATAACACTCCACAATGAATATTATATCTTATCATGAAACATAGAAAGCTGATGTAATATGGCGATTTAAGAAGCATTAGAACACTATTTCTTCGATACGTAGACATCTGCAAACGCTACTTCCTAGCAAGGAAGTGTCGCATTTACATTCTTTTGAAAGGAATACAAGGTATACATGACACTTCGCAATGAATATTATATCTTATCATGAAACATAGAAATGAGATGCGATATGGCGAATTATGAAGCATTTGATGTCTATTACTTCGATACGTAGACATCTGCAAACGCTATTTCCTAGCAAGAAATTGAAGCATTTACATCCATTTGAAGTATAGACGAGATATACATAACACTGCACAATGAATATTATATCTTATCATGAAACATAGAGATGATATGCGATATCACGATTTAAGAAGAATTAGAACAATATTGCTTCGATACGTAGACATCTGCAAACGCTACTTCCTAGCAAGGAAGTGTCGCATTTACATTCTTTTGAAAGGAATACAAGGTATACATGACACTTCGCAATGAATATTATATCTTATCATGAAACATAGAAATGAGATGAGATATGGCGAATTATGAAGCATTTGATGTCTATTACTTCGATACGTAGACATCTGCAAACGCTATTTCCTAGCAAGAAATTGAAGCATTTACATCCATTTGAAGTATAGACGAGATATACATAACACTGCACAATGAATATTATATCTTATCATGAAACATAGAGATGATATGCGATATCGCGATTTAAGAAGAATTAGAACACTATTGCTTCGATACGTAGACATCTGCAAACGCTACTTCCTAGCAAGGAAGTGTCGCATTTACATTCTGTTGAAAGGAATACGAGGTATACGTGACACTTCGCAATGTATATTATATCTTATCATGAAACATAGAAATGAGATGCGATATGACGATTTAAGAAGAATTAGAAATCTATTGCTTCGATACGTAGACATCTGCAAACGCTACTTCCTAGCAAGAAAGTGTCGCATTTACATTCTTTCGAAACGAATACGAGGTATACATAACATTCCACAATGAATATTATATCTTATCATGAAACATAGAAATGAGATGCGATATCGCGTTTTGAGAAGCATTAGAACCCTAATGACACGATACGTAGACATCTGCAAACGCTATTTCCTAGCAAGGAAGTGTCGCATTTACATCCATTTGAAGTATAGACGAGATATACATAACACTGCACAATGAGTATTATATCTTATCATGAAATATAGAAATGTGATGTAATATGGCGATTTTAGAAGCATTAGAACACTATTTCTTCGATTCGTAGACATCTGCAAACGCTACTTCCTAGCAAGGAAGTGTCGCATTTACATTCTTTTGAAAGGAATACAAGGTATACATGACACATCGCAATGAATATTATACCTTATCATGAAACATAGAAATGAGATGCGATATGGCGAATTATGAAGCATTTGATGTCTATTACTTCGATACGTAGACATCTGCAAACGCTATTTCCTAGCAAGAAATTGAAGCATTTACATCCATTTGAAGTATAGACGAGATATACATAACACTGCACAATGAATATTATATCTTATCATGAAACATAGAGATGATATGCGATATCGCGATTTAAGAAGAATTAGAACACTATTGCTTCGATACGTAGACATCTGCAAACGCTACTTCCTAGCAAGGAAGAGTTGCATTTACATTCTTTTGAAAGGAATACGAGGTATACGTGACACTTCGCAATGTATATTATATCTTATCGTGAAACATAGAAATGAGATGCGATATGACGATTTAAGAGGCATTAGAAATCTATTGCTTCGATACGTAGACATCTGTAAACGCTACTTCCTAGCAAGAAAGTGTCGCATTTACATTCTTTTGAAACGAATACGAGGTATACATAACATTCCACAATGAATATTGTATCTTATCATGAAACATAGAATTGAGATGCGATATCGCGTTTTGAGAAGCATTAGAACTCTAATGCCACGATACGTAGACATCTGCAAACGCTATTTCCTAGCAAGGAAGTGTCGCATTTACATCCATTTGAAGTATAGACGAGATATATATAACACTGCACAATGAGTAGTATATCTTATCATGAAACATAGAAATGATATGCGATATGGCTATTTAAGAAGCATTAGAACTCTATTGCTTCGATACGCAGATATCTGAAAACGCTATTTCCTAGCAAAGAAGTGTCGCATTTACATACATTTGAAGTATAGACGTGATATACATAACACTGCACAATGAATATTATATCTTATCATGAAACATTGAAATGAGATGCGATATGGCGATTTAAGAAGCACTAGAACTCTACTGCTTCGATACGTAGACATCTGCAAACGCCATTTACTAGCAAGGAAGTGTCGCATCTACATTCTTTTGAAGTGAATACGAGGTATACATAACACTCCACAATGAATATTATATCTTATCATGAAACATAGAAATGTGATGTTAATGGCGATTTAAGAAGCATTAGAACACTATTTCTTCGATACGTAGACATCTGCAAACGCTACTTCCTAGCAAGGAAGTGTCGCATTTACATTCTTTTGAAAGGAATACAAGGTATACATGACACTTCGCAATGAATATTATATCTTATCATGAAACATAGAAATGAGATGCGATATGACGATTTAAGAAGCATTAGAACTCTACTGCTTCGATACGTAGACATCGGCAAACGCTATTTCCCAGCAGGGAAGTGTCGCATTTACATTCTTTTAAAGCGAATACGAGGTATACATAACACTCCACAATGAATATTATATCTCATCACGAAACATAGAAATGTGATGTAATATGGCGATTTAAGAAGCATTAGAACACTATTGCTTCGATAAGTAGACATCTGCAAACGCTACTTCCTAACAAAGGAGTGTGGCATTTACATTCTTTTGAAAGGAATACGAAGTATACGTGACACTTCACAATGAATATTATATCTTATCATGAAACATAGAATTGAGATGCGGTATGGCGATTTATGAAGCATTAGATCCGTATTGCTTCGATACGTAGACATCTGCAAACGCTACTTCCTAGCAAGGGAGTGTCGCATATACATTCTTTTGAAGTGAAATCGACATATACATAACACTTCGCAATGAATATTATATCTTATGATGATACATAGAAAAGAGGTGCGACATCGCGTTTTAAGATGCATTAGAACTCAAATCCTGCGATAAGAAGACATCTGGAGACGCTACTTCCTAGAAAGGAAGTGTCGCATTTACATTCTTTCGAAGTGAATACGAGGTATACATGACACTGCACAATGAATATTATATCTTATCATGAAACATAGAAATGAGATGCGATATCGCGTTTTGAGAAGCATTAGAACCCTAATGACACGATACGTAGACATCTGCAAACGCTATTTCCTAGCAAGGAAGTGTCGCATTTACATTCTTTTGAAAGGAATACAAGGTATACATGACACTTCGCAATGAATATTATACCTTATCATGAAACATAGAAATGAGATGCGATATGGCGAATTATGAAGCATTTGATGTCTATTACTTCGATACGTAGACATCTGCAAACGCTATTTCCTAGCAAGAAATTGAAGCATTTACATCCATTTGGAGTATAGACGAGATATACATAACACTGCACAATGAATATTATATCTTATCATGAAACATAGAGATGATATGCGATATCGCGAATTAAGAAGAATTAGAACACTATTGCTTCGATACGTAGACATCTGCAAACGCTACTTCCTAGCAAGGTAGAGTTGCATTTACATTCTTTTGAAAGGAATACGAGGTATACGTGACACTTCGCAATGTATATTATATCTTATCATGAAACATAGAAATGAGATGCGATATGACGATTTAAGAAGCATTAGAAATCTATTGCTTCGATACGTAGACATCTGCAAACGCTATTTCCTACCAAGGATGTGTCGCATTTACAATCTTTTCAGGTGAATACGAGGTATACATAACCCACCTCAATCAATATTATATCTTATCATGAAACATACGAATGTGATGCGATATCGCGTTTTAAAAAACAATAGAACTCTATTGCATCGAAACGTAGACATCTGGAAATGTAGTTTCCTAGAAAGGAAGTGTCGCATTTACATTCATTTGAAGTGTATGCGAGCTATACATGACACTTTGCAATGAATATTATATCTTATCATGAAACATACAAATGAGGTGCGATATCGTGTTTTGAGGAGCATTAGAACTCTGTTGCTTCCATACGTAGACATCCGCAAACGCTACATCCTAGCAAGGAAGTGTCGCTTTTACATTGTTTTGAAGCGAATACGAGGTATACATGACTCTTTGCGATGACTATTATATCTTACCATCAAACATAGAAGTGAGATGCGATATCGCGTTTTAAGAAGCATTAGAGCTCTACTGCTTTGATACGTAGACATCTGCAGACGCTACTTCCTAGCAAGGAAGTGTCGCAATTACATTCAGTTGATGTGTATGCGTGGTATACATGACACTTCGCAATGACTATTATATCTTATCATGAACTATGAAAATGGCATGCTATATCGCGTTCTAAGGAGCATTAGAACTCTATTGCTTCGATACGTAGACATCTGCAAACGCTATTTAGTAGCAACTACGTGTCGCATTTACATTCATTTGAAGTGTATCCGAGGTATACATGACACTTCGCAATGTGTATTATATCTTACCATGTAACATGGAAATGGCTGGCTATATCGCGTTTTGAGTAGCATTAGATCTCTAATGCTGCGATAAGTAGACATCTGTAAACGCTATTTCCTAGCAAGGAAGAGTCGCATTATATTCATTTGAGGAGTATGCGAGGTATACAAGACACTTCGCAATGAATATTATACCTTATCATGAAACATAGAAATGAGATGCGATATGGCGAATTATGAAGCATTTGATGTCTATTACTTCGATACGTAGACATCTGCAAACGCTATTTCCTAGCAAGAAATTGAAGCATTTACATCCATTTGGAGTATAGACGAGATATACATAACACTGCACAATGAATATTATATCTTATCATGAAA
The DNA here is from genome assembly GCF_050948175.1 of Xylocopa sonorina. Lineage (NCBI taxonomy): Eukaryota > Metazoa > Arthropoda > Insecta > Hymenoptera > Apidae > Xylocopa > Xylocopa sonorina. The sequence goes on along the minus strand of NW_027490270.1, from coordinate 52,791 downwards.
CATAGAGATGATATGCGATATCGCGAATTAAGAAGAATTAGAACACTATTGCTTCGATACGTAGACATCTGCAAACGCTACTTCCTAGCAAGGTAGAGTTGCATTTACATTCTTTTGAAAGGAATACGAGGTATACGTGACACTTCGCAATGTATATTATATCTTATCATGAAACATAGAAATGAGATGCGATATGACGATTTAAGAAGCATTAGAAATCTATTGCTTCGATACGTAGACATCTGCAAACGCTATTTCCTACCAAGGATGTGTCGCATTTACAATCTTTTCAGGTGAATACGAGGTATACATAACCCACCTCAATCAATATTATATCTTATCATGAAACATACGAATGTGATGCGATATCGCGTTTTAAAAAACAATAGAACTCTATTGCATCGAAACGTAGACATCTGGAAATGTAGTTTCCTAGAAAGGAAGTGTCGCATTTACATTCATTTGAAGTGTATGCGAGCTATACATGACACTTTGCAATGAATATTATATCTTATCATGAAACATACAAATGAGGTGCGATATCGTGTTTTGAGGAGCATTAGAACTCTGTTGCTTCCATACGTAGACATCCGCAAACGCTACATCCTAGCAAGGAAGTGTCGCTTTTACATTGTTTTGAAGCGAATACGAGGTATACATGACTCTTTGCGATGACTATTATATCTTACCATCAAACATAGAAGTGAGATGCGATATCGCGTTTTAAGAAGCATTAGAGCTCTACTGCTTTGATACGTAGACATCTGCAGACGCTACTTCCTAGCAAGGAAGTGTCGCAATTACATTCAGTTGATGTGTATGCGTGGTATACATGACACTTCGCAATGACTATTATATCTTATCATGAACTATGAAAATGGCATGCTATATCGCGTTCTAAGGAGCATTAGAACTCTATTGCTTCGATACGTAGACATCTGCAAACGCTATTTAGTAGCAACTACGTGTCGCATTTACATTCATTTGAAGTGTATCCGAGGTATACATGACACTTCGCAATGTGTATTATATCTTACCATGTAACATGGAAATGGCTGGCTATATCGCGTTTTGAGTAGCATTAGATCTCTAATGCTGCGATAAGTAGACATCTGTAAACGCTATTTCCTAGCAAGGAAGAGTCGCATTATATTCATTTGAGGAGTATGCGAGGTATACAAGACACTTGGCAATGAATATTATATCTTATCATGAAACATAGAAATGAGATGCGATATCGCGTTGTAGGCAGTATAAGAACTCCATTGCTGTGATACGCAGATATCTGCAAACGCTATTTCCTAACAAGGAAGTCTCGCATTTACATTCGTTTGAAGTGTATGCGCGGTATACTTGACGCTTCGCAATGAATATTATATCTTATCATGAGATATAGGAATGAGATGCGATATCGCGTTTTAAGAAAGATTAGAAATTTATAGCTTTGATACGTAGACATCTGCAAACGCTATTTCCGAGATAGGAAGTGTCGCATTTACATTAATTTGAAGTGTATGCAAGGTATACATGACACTTCGCAATGAATATTATATCTTATCATGAACATGAAAATGAGGTACGATATCGCGTTTTAAGAAGCATTAGAACTCAATTGCTTGGGTACGTAGACATCTGCCAACGCTATTTCCTAGGAAGGAAGTGTCGCATTTGCATTCTTTTGAAGCGAGTACGATGTAGACATAACACTCCACAATGAATATTATATCTTATCAGGATAGATAGAAATGAGATTCGATATCGCGATTTAAGAAGCATTAGAACACTATTGCTTCGATACGTAGACATCTGCAAACGCTATTTCCTACCAAGGAAGTGTCGCATTTACATTCACTTGAAGCGCATGCGAGGTATACATGACACTTCGTAATTAATATTATATCTTATCAAGAGAATAGAAATGAGATGCGATATCGCGTTTTGAGAAGCGTTAGATCTCTGATGCTACGATACGTAGACATCTGCAAACGCTATTTCCTAGCAAGGAAGAGTCGCATTTACATTCATTTGAGGAGTATGCGAGGTATACAAGACACTTGGCAATTAATATTATATCTTATCATAAAACATAGAAAAGAGATGCGATAACTCTATTTAAGAGGCATTAGAACTCTATTGCTTCTGTCACGTCCTGGCGAACAAATTATTCGTATCCCAGGGGGCTGAATGACACAAGCCTTTTAGTCGCGAATTCGGTCCGGTATAAAACGCGTATGACCGGGTCCGTCGATTCTGGCAAGACGCGGGCAACTTAAACAATCGCGAACGCGTGTAAGGAAGGATTTTATTTACCTTTCGCTGATTTCTCTCTTCTGCTTTCAGATGTGGCGATCGGTCGAAGGTCGTTCTCGGGGGAGGAGTCGGCGTACGGCTGGCTGGAATCGGCGTTGTGACGGTGGAAGCTGCGATGAATGTCGCCGTCCGTCGATGAACGAAGAATTCTGGCGTTTGCCAACGTATTCCGCACGAGATAATGGATTAAATTCTTCCTCCCGGCGCGAAGAGTTCGTTTGTAAACACTCAAGTTGTTACGAACTTGGAAGAATTTGTATTAAATAAAATTGAATTTAGAAATGGAGTTGGAATGAACTAGAACTTGATGTGGTAGAAAAATAATAAAGTATATTCTAAATCAAAGAGTACAAGAACAATTATTTCTAAGTATTAAGACTAGGTTAACTATGAATTAGGAATTAGAACAAAGACTTTAGAACTAGGAACCTCATCGAGGCAGCGCGACGGCCCTAAGGCGCGACTTGGAAGAGACTTGGAATTAGAAGTGCCCGAAGGCGAGATAGAACTGTACCGTACTGACGGTACTGACTGACTGTGTCTGACTGTCCGTCATGACTGTCTGTAATTGACTGTCTGTAATTGACTGTGTCTCCCAAGATGCGCCTGCGACCTCTTCGACTCTCGGAGCGCTTCGGTCGCGTGCGAACGTAGGTGGGAGTAAGTGGACGCCGGAGTGGGGTCTCGGCGTTGCGTGGTGGGGCTAGCGGCGCGCGCCGCTGAGGCGGTCACGATTTCGCGCGTCGCGGCTTACTTAATTAGCGCAACTTATGAATACAGAGGTACAAGTATGAAATTAGAAATTACGCCTTAAATGTAAAATGTGTGTTGTTTGTGTCGTTATAAAGTTGTGTCGTGTAAACTCTATGAGCTAGGAATACAGAGCTTAGAATGTAGGAGTATATATATAATGTTAATTAATAATTTTAGAAATAGTATTTTGGGCATGGCAGATCTGGGATGGTGAAATCGTAGAGTCCTTTGTACGGTGAGGGTTCCCGTCGTCGGATCTCGTAGAGGTTGATTCTCCTGGTACGTCCCTGGAGTGAGCGAGAGGGCGAGTTTCTCTGGAGGTAAGAGTGAGACGGTGGGTGACTCCTTGAGTGGGAGCGAGACAGCGCACATGGTCCTCGGTGCGAGTGGGACAGAGTGTGTTGCCCTTGGAGCGAGAGAGGTGGCGAACACCCTCTGCGGGTGCGAGTGAGACGGAGGGTAGGTCCCTTGGAGTGAGAGAGACGGCGAGCACCTCTGCGGGTGCGAGCGAGTCGATGGTCGTAGCCCTTGGCCTGAGTGAGACGGCGAGTTGCGCCTGGGTGTTGCCTGTGGTGCAGGCGCGTGAGGGTGGTTGCTGTGATGCGTTGAGAGGGTGGCAGGCGGCACGCCTGACGTCACACTTCGATACGTAGACATGTGCAAACGCTATTTCCAGGCACGGAAGTGTCGCATTTACATTCTTTTGTAGTGAATACGATGTATAATTGACACTTCGCAATGAATATTATATCTTATCATGAAACATAAAAATGAGATACGATATCGCGTTTTAAGAAGCATTAGAACTCAATTGCTTCGATACGTAGACATCTGCCAACGCTACTTCCTAGGCAGGAAGTGTCGCACTTACATTCATTTGAAGTTTCTGCGTGGTATGCATGGCACTTCGCAATGAATATTATATCATATCATGAAACATAGAAAACAGATGCGATATCGGGTTTGAGAAGCATTAGAATTCTATTGCTTCGATACGTAGACATCTGCAACCGCTACTTCCTAGCAAGGAAGTGTCGCATTTACATTCATTTGAAGTGTAGACGAGATATACATAACACTGTACAATGAATATTATATATTATCATGAAACATAGAAATGAGATGAGATATCGCGAATTAACAAGCTTTAGAAATCTATTGCTTCGATACGTAGACATCTGCAAACGTTATTTCCTAGCAAGGAAGTGTCGCATTTACATTCATTTGAAGTGTATGCGAGGTATATATGACACTTCGCAATGAATATTATATCTTATCATGAGACATAGAAATGAGATGCGATATCGCGATTTAGGAAGCATTAGAAATTTATTGCTACGATACGTAGACATCTGCAAATGCTATTTCCTAATAAGGAAGTGTCGTATTTACATTCTTTTGAAGTGAATACGAGGTATACATAACAATGCACAATGAATATTATATCTTATAATGTGACATAGAAATGAGATGCTATATCGCGTTTTGAGAAGCATTAGAACTTTATTGCTTCGATTCGTAGACATCAAACGCTACATCCTTGCATGGAAGTGTCGCATTTACATTCTCTTGAAGTGAATGCGAGGTATACATGACACATCGCAATGAATATTATGTCTTATCATGAAACGTAGAAATGAGATGCGATATCGCGTTTAAGAAGCATTAGAATTTTATTGCTACAATACGTAGATATGTGGAAACGCTATTCCCTAGCAAGGAAGTGTCGCATTTACATTCTTTTCAAGCGAATAGGAGGTATACTTGACACTTCGCAATGAATACTATGTCTTATCATGAAACGTAGAAATGAGACACGGTATCCCGTTTTAAGATGTATTAGAGCAATAATTCTTCGATACGTATACATCCGCAAACGCAATTTAATAGCAATGATGTGTCGCATTTACATTCTTTTGAAGCGAATACGAGGTAAACAAGACACTTCGCAATGAATATTATATCGTATCATGAAACATAGAAATGAGATGCGATATCGCGTTTTAAGAAGCATTAGAATTTTATTGCTACAATACGTAGATATGTGGAAAAGCAATTTCCCAGCAAGGAAAGTGTCACATTTACATTCTTTTCAAGCGAATACGAGGTATACATGACACATCGCAATGAATACTATGTCTTATCATGGAACATAGAAATGAGACACGGTATCCAGTTTTAAGAAGTATTAGAACAATAAAGCTTCGATACGTATACCTCTGCAAACGCTATTTCCTAGCAAGGATGAGTCGCATTCACATTCCTTTGAAGTGAGTACGAGGTATACATGACACTTCGCAATGAATATTATATCTTATCATGAAACATAGAATTGAGATGCGATATCGTAATTTTAGATGCATTAGTACTCTATTGCTGTGATACGTAGACATCTGCAAACGCTATTTCCTAGCAAGGAAGTGTCGCATTTACATACATTTTAAGTGTATGCGAGGTATACATGACCCATTGCAATGAATATTATATATTTTCATGAAACATAGAAATGAGATGCGATATCGCGATTTAAGAAGCATTAGAACTCTATTGCTTCGGTACGTAGACATCTGCAAACGCTATTTCCTAGCAAGCAATAGTCGCATTACTTTCTTTTCAATTGAATACGAGGTGTACATGACACTTCGCAATGAATATTATATCTTATCATGAAACATAGAAGAGAGATGCGACATCGCGTTTTGAGAAGCATTAGAACTGTAATGCTACGATACGCAGACGTCTGCAAGCGCTATTTCCAAGCAAAAAAGTGCCGCATTTACATTCGTTTGAATTGTACGCGAGGTATACATGACACATCGCAATGAATATTATATCCTATCATGAAACATAGAAATGCGATGCGATATGGCGATATAAGAAGCGCTAGAACTCTGTTGCTTCGATACGTAGACATCTGCAAACGCTACTTCCTAGCAAGGAAGTGTCGCGTTTACATTCTGTTGATGTGAATACGAGGTATACATAACACTCCACAATGAATACTATATCTTATCATGAAACATAGAAATGAGATGTAATATGGCGAATAAAGAAGCATTAGAACTCTATTGCGTCGATACGTAGACATCTGCAAACGCAATTTCAAAGCAAGGAAGTGTCGCATTTACATTCTTTTGAAGTGAATACGAGGTACACATGACACTTCGCAATGAATATTATATCTTATCAGGAAACATAGAAATGAGATGCGATATCGCGTTTTGAGGAGCATTAGAACGCTATTGCTACGCTACGTAGACATCTGAAAAACGCTATTTCCTAGCAAGCAATAGTCACATTTACATTCTTTTGAAGTGAATACGAGGTATACATGACACTTCGCAATGAATACTATATCTTATCACGAAACATAGAAATGAGATGCGATAGCGCGTTTTGAGGAGCATTAGAACTCTATTGCTATGATACGTTGGCATCTGCAAACGCTATTTCCTAGCAAGCAGTAGTCGCATTTACCTTCTTTTGAAGTGAATACGAAGTATACATGACACTTCGCAATGAATATTATATCTTATCATGAAACACGGAAGAGGGATGCGGTATCGCGTTTTAAGAAGCATTAGAACTCTACGGTCTCGATGCGGAGATATCTGCAAACGCTATATCCTAGCGAGCAGTAGTCGCATTTACATTCTTTTGAAGTGAATACGAGGTATACACGACACTTCGCAATGAATATAATATCTTATCATAAAACACAGGAGAGGGATGCGATATTGCGATTTAAGTAGCATTAGAACACTTTTGCTACGATACGTAGACATCTGAAAACGCTATTTCCTGGCAAGGAAGTGTCGCATTTACATTCGTATGGAGAGAATACGAGGTATAGATGACACTTCGCAATGAATATTATATCTTATCATGAAACATAGGAGGGAGTTGCGATATCGCGTTTTAAGAAGCATTAGAACTGTATTGCCTCGGTGCTTAGACATCTGCAGACGCTATTTCCTAGCATGGCAGTGTCACATTTACATTCTTCTGTAGTGAATACGAGGTGTACATGACACTTCGCAATGGTTATTATATCTTATCACGAAACATAGAAATGAGATGCGATATCGCGATTTAAGTAGCATTAGAACTCTATTGCTACGATATGTAGACATCTGAATAAGCTATTTCGTAGGAGGGAAGCGTTGCATTTACATTCGTTTGGAGAGAATAAGAGGTATACATGACACGTCGCAATGAATATTATATCTTATCATGAAACATAGAAGCGAGATGTGATATCGCGTTTTAAGAAACTTTAGATCTTATGGCCTCGATGCGGAGACATCTGCAATCGCTATTTCCTAGCATGGAAGTGTCGCACTTACATTCGTTTGGAGAGAATACGAGGTATACATGACACTTCGCAATGAATATTATATCTTATCATGAAACATTGAAGCGAGATGCGATATCGCGTTTTAAGAAACTTTAGATCTTATGGCCTCGATGCGGAGACATCTGCAGTCGCTATTTCCTAGCATGGAAGTGTCGCACTTACATTCTTTTGAAGTGAATACGAGGTATACATGACACTTCGCAATGAGTATTATATCTTATCACGAAACATATAAATGAGGTGTCATATCGTGATTTAAGTAGCATTTGAACGCTATTGCTATGATACGTAAACATCTGCAAACGCTATTTCCTAGCAAGCAATAGTCGCATTTACATTCCTTTGAAGTGAATACAAGGTATACATGACCATTCGCAATGAATATTATATCTTATCATGAAACATAGAAGAGAGATGCGATATCGCGTTTTAAGAAGCACTAGAAATCTATTGCCTCGACTCGTAGACATCTGCAGACGCTATTTCTTAGCATGGAAGTGTCGCATTTGCATTCTTTTGTAGTGAATACGAGGTGTACATGACACTTCGCATTGAATATTATATCTTATCATGAAACATAGGAATGAGGTGCTATATCGCGTTTTGAGAAGCATTAGAACTCTACTGCTACGATACGTAGACATCTGCAAACGCTATTTCCTAGCATGGAAGTGTCGCATTTACATTCGTTTGAAGTGAATACGAGATATACATGACACTTCGCAATGAACATTATATCTTATCATGAAACATAGGAATGAGGTGCTATATCGCGTTCTGAGAAGCATTAGAACTCTATTGCTACGATACGTAGACATCTGCAAAGGCTATTCCCTAGCATGGAAGGGTCGCATTTTCTTTCTTTTGATGTGAGTACGAGGTACACATATCACTCCATAATGAAAATTATATCTTATCGTGAAACATAGCAGTGAGATGCGATATCGCGTTTTAAGAAGCAATAGAACTCTATTGCTACGATACGTAGACATCTGCAAACGCTATTTCCTAGCATGGATGTGTCGCATTTACATTCATTTGACGTGAATACGAGGTATACATGACACTTCGCTATGAATATTATACCTTATCATGAAACATAGAAGAGTGATGCGATATCGCGTTTTAGGAAGCATTGGAACTCTATTGCTGCGATACGTAGACATCTGCAAACGCTATTTCCTAGCATGGAAGTGTCGCATTTACATTCATTTGAAGTGAATACGAGGTATACATGACACTTCGCAATGAATATTATACCTTATTATGAAACATAGAAGAGAGATGCCATATCGCGTTTTAGGACGTATTAGAACTCTACTGCTGCGATACGTAGACATCTGCAAACGCTATTTCCTAGCATGGATGTGTCGCATTTACATTCTTTTGAAGTGAATACGAGGTATATATGACACTTCGCAATGAGTATTATACCTTATCATGAAACATAGAAGAGAGGTGCGATATCGCATTTTAGGGAGCATTAGAACTCTATTGCTGTGATACGTAGACATCTGCAAACAATATTTCCTAGCAAGGAAGTGTCGCAATTAAATTCTTGTGAAGTGAAATCGAGGTATACATGACACTTCGCAATGAATATTATATCTTATCATGGAACATAGAAGTGAGATGCGATATCGCGTTCTAAGAAGCATTAGAACCCTATTGCTACGATACGTAGACATCTGCAAACGCTATTTCCTAGCATGGAAGTGTCGCATTTACATTCGTTTGAAGTGAATACGAGATATACATGACACTTCGCAATGAACATTATATGTTATCATGAAACATAGGAATGAGGTGCTATATCGCGTTCTGAGAAGCATTAGAACTCTATTGCTACGATAAGTTGACATCTGCAAACGCTATTTCCTAGCATGGAAGTGTCGCATTTACATTCATTTGAGGTGAATACGAGGTATACATGACACTTCGCTATGAATATTATACCTTATCATGAAACATAGAAGAGTGTTGCGATATCGCGTTTTAGGAAGCATTGGAACTCTATTGCTGCGATACGTAGACATCTGCAAACGCTATTTCCTAGCATGGAAGTGTCGCATTTACATTCATTTGAAGTGAATACGAGGTATACATGACACTTCGCAATGAATATTATACCTTATCATGAAACATAAAAGTGAGATGCGATGTCGCGTTCTAAGAAGCATTTGAACTCTATTGCTACGATACGTAGACATCTGCAAAGGCTATTCCCTAGCATGGAAGGGTCGCATTTTCTTTCTTTTGAAGTGAGTACGAGGTACACATATCACTCCATAATGTATATTATATCTTATCGTGAAACATAGCAGTGAGATGCGATATCGCATTTTAAGAAGCATTAGAACTCTATTGCTACGATACGTAGACATCTGCAAACGCTATTTCCTAGCATGGATGTGTCGCATTTACATTCATTTGACGTGAATACGAGGTATACATGACACTTCGCTATGAATATTATACCTTATTATGAAACATAGAAGAGAGATGCCATATCGCGTTTTAGGACGTATTAGAACTCTACTGCTGCGATACGTAGACATCTGCAAACGCTATTTCCTAGCATGGATGTGTCGCATTTACATTCTTTTGAAGTGAATACGAGGTATATATGACACTTCGCAATGAGTATTATACCTTATCATGAAACATAGAAGAGAGGTGCGATATCGCATTTTAGGGAGCATTAGAACTCTATTGCTGTGATACGTAGACATCTGCAAACAATATTTCCTAGCAAGGAAGTGTCGCATTTAAATTCTTGTGAAGTGAAATCGAGGTATACATGACACTTCGCAATGAATATTATATCTTATCATGGAACATAGAAGTGAGATGCGATATCGCGTTCTAAGAAGCATTAGAACCCTATTGCTACGATACGTAGACATCTGCAAACGCTATTTCCTAGCATGGAAGTGTCGCATTTACATTCGTTTGAAGTGAATGCGAGATATACATGACACTTCGCAATGAACATTATATCTTATCATGAAACATAGGAATGAGGTGCTATATCGCGTTCAGAGAAGCATTAGAACTCTATTGCTACGATAAGTAGACATCTGCAAACGCTATTTCCTAGCATGGAAGTGTCGCATTTACATTCATTTGACGTGAATACGAGGTATACATGACACTTCGCTATGAATATTTTACCTTATCATGAAACATAGAAGAGTGTTGCGATATCGCGTTTAGGAAGCATTGGAACTCTATTGCTGCGATACGTAGACATCTGCAAACGCTATTTCCTAGCATGGAAGTGTCGCATTTACATTCATTTGAAGTGAATACGAGGTATACATGACACTTCGCAATGAATATTATACCTTATCATGAAACATAAAACGTGAGATGCGATGTCGCGTTCTAAGAAGCATTAGAACTCTATTGCTACGATACGTAGACATCTGCAAAGGCTATTCCCTAGCATGGAAGGGTCGCATTTTCTTTCTTTTGAAGTGAGTACGAGGTACACATATCACTCCATAATGAATATTATATCTTATCGTGAAACATAGCAGTGAGATGCGATATCGCATTTTAAGAAGCATTAGAACTCTATTGCTACGATACGTAGACATCTGCAAACGCTATTTCCTAGCATGGATGTGTCGCATTTACATTCATTTGACGTGAATACGAGGTATACATGACACTTCGCTATGAATATTATACCTTATCATGAAACATAGAAGAATGATGCGATATCGCGTTTTAGGAAGCATTGGAACTCTATTGCTGAGATACTTAGACATCTGCAAACGCTATTTCCTAGCATGGAAGTGTCGCATTTACATTCATTTGAAGTGAATACGAGGTACACATGACACTTCGCAATGAATATTATACCTTATCATGAAACATAGAAGAGAGATGCCATATCGCGTATAAGGGGCGTATTAGAACTCTACTGCTGCGATACGTAGACATCTGCAAACGCTATTTCCTAGCATGGAAGTGTCGCATTTACATTCTTTTGATGTGAATACGAGATATACATGACACTTCGCAATGAATATTATATCTTCTCATGAAACATAGCAGTGAGATGCGATATCGCGTTTTAAGAAGCATTAGAACTCTATTGCTACGATACGTAGACATCTGCAAACGCTATTTCCTAGCATGGAAGTGTCGCATTTACATTCATTTGAAGTGAATACGAGGTATACATGACACTTCGCAATGAATATTATACCTTATCATGAAACATAGAAGAGAGATGCCATATCGCGTTTTAGGACGTATTAGAACTCTACTGCTGCGATACGTAGACATCTGCAAACGCTATTTCCTAGCATGGATGTGTCGCATTTACATTCTTTTGAAGTGAATACGAGGTATACATGACACTTCGCAATGAATATTATACCTTATCATGAAACATAGAAGAGAGATGCCATATCGCGTTTTAGGACGTATTAGAACTCTATTGCTGCGATACGTAGACATCTGCAAACGCTATTTCCTAGCATGTATGTGTCGCATTTACATCCTTTTGAAGCTAATACGAGGTATACATGACACTTCGCAATGAATATTATATCTTATCATGAAACATAGAAGTGAGATGCGATATCGCGTTTTAAGAAGCATTAGAACTCTATTGCTACGATACGTAGACATCTGCAAACAATATTTCCTAGCAAGGAAGTGTCGCATTAACATTCTTTTGAAGTGAATACGTGGTGTACATGACACTTCGCAATGAATATTATATCTTATCATGAAACATAGAAGTGAGATGCGATATCGCGTTTTAAGAAGCATTAGAACTCTTTTGCTACGATACGTAGACATCTGCAAACAATATTTCCTAGCAAGGAAGTGTCGCATTTACATTTCTTTGAAGTGAATACGAGGTATACATGACACTTCGCAATGAATATTATATCTTATCATGAAACATAGAAGTGTGATGAAATATCGCGTTTTAGGAAGCATTAGAACTCTATTGCTACGATCCGTAGACATCTGCAAGCGCTATTTCCTAGCATGGAAGTGTCGCATTTATATTCTCTTGAAGTGAATACGAGGTATACATAACACTCTACAATGAATATTATACCTTATCACGAAACATAGAAATGAAATGCGACATCTCGTTTTAAGAAGCATTAGAACACTATTGCTGCGATACGTAGACATCTGCAAACGCTATTTCCTAGAATGGAAGTGTCACATTTACAATCTTTTGAAGTGAATACGAGGTATACATAACACTCCAAAATGAATATTATATCTTATCACGATACATAGAAATGAAATGCGACATCTCGTTTTAAGAAGCATTAGAACTCTATTGCTACGATACGTAGACATCTGCAAACGCTATTTCCTAGCATGGAAGTATCGCATTTACATTCTTTTGAAGTGAATACGAGGTATACATAACACTCTACAATGAATATTATACCTTATCACGAAACATAGAAATGAAATGCGACATCTCGTTTTAAGAAGCATTAGAACACTATTGCTGCGATACGTAGACATCTGCAAACGCTATTTCCTAGAATGGAAGTGTCACATTTACATTCCTTTGAAGTGAATACGAGGTATACATAACACTCCAAAATGAATATTATATCTTATCACGATACATAGAAATGAAATGCGACATCACGTTTTAAGAAGCATTAGATCTCTATTGCTACGATACGTAGACATCTGCAAACGCTATATCCTAGCATGGAAGTGTCGCATTTACATTTCTTTGAAGTGAATACGAGGTATACATGACACTTTGCAATGAACATTATATCTTAACATGAAACATAGAAGTAAGATGCGATATCGCGTTTTAAGAAGAATTAGGTCCCTATTACCTCGATGCGGAGACATCTACAAACGCTATTTCCTTGCATGGAAGTGTCCTATTTACATTATTTTGAAGTGCATACGAGGTATACATGACACTTCGCAATGAATATTGTACCTTATCACGAAACATAGAAATGAGATGTGATATCGCGTTTTAAGAAGCATTAGAAAACTGCTGCTACGATACGAAGACATCTGCAAACGCTATTTCCTAGCAAGGAAGTGTCGCATTTACATTCTATTGAAGTGAATACGAGGTATGCATAACACTCCAAAATGAATATTATATCTTATCACGAATTATAGAAAAGAAATGCGACATCACGTTTTAAGAAGCATTAGAACTCTATTGCTACGATACGTAGATATCTGCAAGCGCTATTTCCTAGCATGGAAATGTCGCATTTACATTCTTTGGAAGTGAATACGAGGTATACATGACACTTCGCAATGAATATTGTACCTTATCATGAAACATAGAAGTGTGATGCGATATCGCGTTTTAGAAAGCATTAGAACTCTATTGCTACGATACGTAGACATCTGCAAACGCTATTTCCTAGCATGTATGTGTCGCATTTACATTCTTTTGAAGTGAACACGAGGTATACATGACCCTTCGCAATGAATATTATATCTTATCATGAAACATAGGAATGAGGTGCAATATCGCGTTTTGAGAATCTTTAGAACGCTATTGCTAATATACGTAGACATCTGCAAACGCTATTTCCTAGCATGGAAGTGTCGCATTTACATTCTATTGAAGTGAATACGAGGTATGCATAACACTCCAAAATGAATATTATATCTTATCACGAATCATAGAAAAGAAATGCGACATCTCGTTTTAAGAAGCATTAGAACTCTATTGCTACGATACGTAGATATCTGCAAGCGCTATTTCCTAGCATGGAAATGTCGCATTTACATTCTTTGGAAGTGAATACGAGGTATACATGACACTTCGCAATGAATATTGTACCTTATCACGAAACATAGAAATGAGATGTGATATCGCGATTTAAGAAGCATTAGAACACTATTGCTACGATACGTAGAAATCTGCAAACGCTATTTCCTAGCATGGAAATGTCGCATTTACATTCTTTGGAAGTGAATACGAGGTATACATGACACTTCGCAATGAATATTGTATCATATCATGAAATATAGAAGTGTGATGCGATATCGCGTTTTAGAAAGCATTAGAACTCTATTGCTACGATACGTAGACATCTGCAAACGCTATTTCCTAGCATGTAAGTGTCGCATTTACATTCTTTTGAAGTGAATACGAGGTATACATGACACATCGCATAGTATATTATATTTTATCATGAAACACAGTAGTGAGATGCGAAATCGCGTTTTAAGAAGTATTAGAACTCTATCGCCTCGATACGTAGACATCTGCAAACGCTATTTCCTAGCAAGGAATAGTCGCATTTACATTCTGTTGAAGTGAATACGAGGTATGCATAACACTCCAAAATGAATATTATATCTTATCAAGAATCATAGAAAAGAAATGCGACATCTCGTTTTAAGAAGCATTAGAACTCTATTGCTACGATACGTAGATATCTGCAAACGCTATTTCCTAGCAAGGAAGTGTCGCATTTACATTCTCTTGAAGTGAATACGAGGTTTACATGACACATCGCAATGAACATTATATCTTATCATGAAACACAGAAGTAAGATGCGATATCGCGCTTTAAGAAGAATTAGAACATTATGGCCTCGACGCGGAGATATCTGCAAAGGCTATTTCCTAGCAAGGAAGTGTCGCATTTACATTCTTTTGAGGTGATTACGAGGTATACATGACACTTCGCAATGAACATTATATGTTATCATGAAACATAGAAGTAAGATGCGATATCGCGTTTTAAGAAGAATTAGGAACCCATTGCCTCGACGCGGAGCCACCTGTAAAGGCTTTTTTCTATCATTGAAGTGTCACATTCACTTTCTTTTGTAGTGAATACGAGGTATACATGACACTTCACAATGAAAATTATATCTTATCATGAAACATAGAAGTGAGATGCGATATCGCGTTCGAAGAAGCATTAGAACTCTATTGCTACGATACGTAGATATCTGCAAAGGCTATCTCTTAGCATGGAAATGTCGCATTTACATTCTTTTGAAGCGAATACGAGGTATACATAACACTCCATAATGAATATTATATCTTATCGTGAAACATAGCAGTGAGACGCGATATCGCGTCTTAAGAAGCATTAGAACTCTATTGCTACGATACGTAGACATCTGCAAACGCTATTTCCTAGCATGGAAGTGTCGCATTTACATTCTTTTAAAGTGAATACGAGGTATACATGACACTTCGCAGTGAATATTATATCTTATCATGAAACATAGAAGTGAGATGCGATATCGCGTTTTAAGAAGCATTAGAAGTCTATTGCTACGATACGTAAACATCTGCAAACAATATTTCCTAGCAAGAGAGTGTCGCATTTACATTCCTTTGAAGTGAATACGAGGTATACATAACATTCCAAAATGAATATTATATCTTATCTCGAAACATAGAAAAGAAATGCGACATCTCGTTTTAAGAAGCATTAGAAATCTATTGCTACGATAGGTAGACATCTGCAAACGCTATTTCCTAGCATGGAAGTGTCGCATTTACATTTCTTTGAAGTGAATACGAGGTATACATGACACTTCGCAATGAATATTATATCTTATCATGAAACATAGAAGTGAGATGCGATATCGCGTTTTAGGAAGCATTAGAACTCTATTGCTACGATCCGTAGACATCTGCAAACGCTATTTCCTAGCATGGAAGTGTAACATTTACATTCTTTTGAAGTGAATACGAGGTATACATAACACTCCAATTTGAATATTATATCTTATCACGGAACATAGAAATGGAGTGCGACATCACGTTTTAAGAAGCATTAGAACTCTATTGCTACGATACGTAGACATCTGCAAACGCTATTTCCTAGAATGGAAGTGTCACATTTACATTCTTTTGAAGTGAATACGAGGTATACATAACACTCCAAAATGAATATTTTATCTTATCACGAAACATAGAAATGAAATGCGACATCACGTTTTAAAAAGCATTAGAACTCTATTGCTACGATACGTAGACATCTGCAAACAATATTTCCTAGCAAGGAAGTGTCGCATTTACTTTCTTTTGAAGTGAATACTAGGTACACATAACACTCCAAAATGAATATTACATCTTATCACGAAACATAGAAATGAAATGCGACATCTCGTTTTAAGAAGCATTAGAACTCTATTGCTACGATACGTAGACATCTGGAAACGCTATTTCCTAGCATGGAAGTGTCACATTTACATTCTTTTGAAGTGAATACGAGGTATACATAACACTCCAAAATGAATATTATATCTTATCACGAAACATAGAAATGATATGCGACATCTCGTTTTAAGAAGCAATGGAACTCCATTGCTACGATACGTAGACATCTGCAAACGCTATTTCCTAGCATGGAAGTGTCGCATTTACATTTCTTTGAAGTGAATACGAGGTATACATGACACTTCGCAATGAATATTATATCTTATCATGAAACATAGAAGTGTGATGCGATATCGCGTTTTAGGAAGCATTAGAACTCTGTTGCTACGATACGTAGACATCTGCAAACGCTATTTCCTAGCATGGAAGTGTCGCATTTACATTCTTTTGAAGTGAATACGAGGTATACATAACACTCTACAATGAATATTATACCTTATCACGAAACGTAGGAATGAAATGCGACATCTCGTTTTAAGAAGCATTAGAACACTATTGCTGCGATATGTAGACATCTGCAAACGCTATTTCCTAGCATGGAAGTGTCACATTTACATTCTTTTGAAGTCAATACGAGGTATACATAACACTCCAAAATGAATATTATATCTTATCACGAAACATAGAAATGTAATGCGACTTCACGTTTTAAGAAGCATTAGAACCCTATTGCTACGATACGTAGACATCTGCAAACAATATTTCCTAGCAAGGAAGTGTCGCATTTACATTCTTTTGAAGTGAATACGAGGTATACATAACACTCCAAAATGAATATTATATCTTATCACTAAACATAGAAATGAAATGCGACATCTCGTTTTAAGAAGCATTAGAACTGTATTGCTACGATACGTAGAAATCTGCAAACGCTATTTCCTAGCATGGAAGTGTCACATTTACATTCTTTTGAAGTGAGTGCGAGGTATACATAACACTCCAAAATGAATATTATATCTTATCACGAATCATAGAAAAGAAATGCGACATCTCGTTTTAAGAAGCATTAGAACTCTATTGCTACGATACGTAGATATCTGCAAGCGCTATTTCTTAGCATGGAAATGTCGCATTTACATTCTTTGGAAGTGAATACGAGGTATACATGACACTTCGCAATGAATATTGTACCTTATCACGAAACATAGAAATGAGATGTGATATCGCGATTTAAGAAGCACTAGAACACTATTGCTACGATACGTAGACAACTGCAAACGCTATTTCCTAGCATGTATGTGTCGCATTTACATTCTTTTGAAGTGAACACGAGGTATACATGACCCTTCGCAATGAATATTATATCATATGATGAAACATAGAAGTGTGATGCGATATCGCGTTTTAGAAAGCATTAGAACTCTATTGCTACGATACGTAAACATCTGCAACCACTATTTCCTAGCATGGAAGTGTCGCATTTACATTCTTTTGAAGTGAACACGAGGTATACATGACCATTCGCAATGAATATTATATCTCACCATGAAACATAGAAGTGAGATGCGAAATCGCGTTTTAAGAAGCATTAGAAATCTATTGCTACGATACGTAGACATCTGGAAACGCTATTCCCTAGCATGGAAGTGTCACATTTACATTCTTTTGAAGTGAATACTAGGTACACATAACACTCCAAAATGAATATTACATCTTATCACGAAACATAGAAATGAAATGCGACATCTCGTTTTAAGAAGCATTAGAACTCTATTGCTACGATACGTAGACATCTGGAAACGCTATTTCCTAGCATGGAAGTGTCACATTTACATTCTTTTGAAGTGAATACGAGGTATACATAACACTCCAAAATGAATATTATATCTTATCACGAAACATAGAAATGATATGCGACATCTCGTTTTAAGAAGCAATGGAACTCCATTGCTACGATACGTAGACATCTGCAAACGCTATTTCCTAGCATGGAAGTGTCGCATTTACATTTCTTTGAAGTGAATACGAGGTATACATGACACTTCGCAATGAATATTATATCTTATCATGAAACATAGAAGTGAGATGCGATATCGCGTTTTAGGAAGCATTAGAACTCTATTGCTACGATCCGTAGACATCTGCAAACGCTATTTCCTAGCATGGAAGTGTAACATTTACATTCTTTTGAAGTGAATACGAGGTATACATAACACTCCAATTTGAATATTATATCTTATCACGGAACATAGAAATGGAGTGCGACATCACGTTTTAAGAAGCATTAGAACTCTATTGCTACGATACGTAGACATCTGCAAACGCTATTTCCTAGAATGGAAGTGTCACATTTACATTCTTTTGAAGTGAATACGAGGTATACATGACACTTCACAATGAATATTATATCTTATCATGAAACATAGTAGTGAGATGCGATATCGCGTTTTAGGAAGCATTAGAACTCTATTGCTAGGTTCCGTAGACATCTGCAAACGCTATTTCCTAGCATGGAAGTATAGCATTTACATTCTTTTGAAGTGAATACGAGGTATACATAACACTCTACAATGAATATTATACCTTATCACGTAACATAGAAATGAAATGCGGCATCTCGTTTTAAGAAGCATTAGAACACTATAGCTGCGATACGTAGACATCTGCAAACGCTATTTCCTAGCAAGGAAGTGTCGCATTTACATTCTTTTGAAGTGTATACGAGGTATACATAACACTCCAAAATGAATATCATATCTTATCACTAAACATAGAAATGAAATGCGACATCTCGTTTTAAGAACCATTAGGACTCTATTGCTACGATACGTAGACATCTGCAAACGCTATTTCCTAGCATGGAAGTGTCACATTTACATTCTTTTGAAGTGAATACGTGGTATACATAACACTCCAAAATGAATATTATATCTTATCACGAAACATAGAAAAGAATGCGACATCTCGTTTTAAGAAGCATTAGAACTCTATTGATACGATACGTATACATCTGCAAACGCTATTTCCTAGCATGGAAGTGTCGCATTTACATTCTTTTGAAGTGAATACGAGATATACATGACACTTCGCAAAGAATATTATATCTTATCATGAAACATAGGAATTAGGTGTTATATCGCGTTTTGAGAAGGATTAGAACTCTATTGCTAATATACGTAGACATCTGCAAACGCTATTTCCTAGCATGGAAGTGTCGCATTTACATTCTCTTGAAGTGAATACGAGGTATACATAACACTCCAAAATGAATATTATATCTTATCACGAAACATAGAAATGAAATGCGACATCTCGTTTTAAAAAGCATTAGAACTCTATTGCTACGATACGTAAACATCTGCAACCGCTATTTCCTAGCATGTATGTGTCGCATTTACATTCTTTTGAAGTGAATACAAGGTATACATGACACTTCGCAATGAATATTATATCTTATCATGAAACATAGAAGTGTGATGCGATATCGCGTTTGAAGAAGCATTAGAACTCTATTGCTACGATACGTAGACATCTGCACACGCTATTTCCTAGCATGGAAGTGTCGCATTTACATTCTTTTGAAGTGAATACGAGGTATACTTAACACTCTACAATGAATATTATATCTTATCACGAAACATAGGTATGAAATGCGGCATCTCGTTTTAAGAAGCATTAGAACACTATTGCTGCGATACGTAGACATCTGCAAACGCTATTTCCTAGCATGGAAGTGTCACATTTAAATTCTTTTGAAGTGAATACGAGGTATACATAACACTCCAAAATGAATATCATATCTTATCACTAAACATAGAGATGAAATGCGACATCTCGTTTTAAGAAGCATTAGAACTCTATTGCTACTATACGTAGACGTCTGCAAACGCTATTTCCTAGCATGTATGTGTCGCATTTACATTCTTTTGAAGTGAATACGAGGTATACATGACCCTTCGCAAATGAATATTATATCTTATCATGAAACGTAGAAGTGTGACGCGATATCGCGATTTAAGAAGCATTGGAACTCTATTGCTTCGATACGCAGACATCTGCAAACGCTATTTCCTGCAAGGAAGTGTCGCCTTGACATTCATTTGAAGTGTACGCGAGGCATACATGACACTTCGCAATGAATATTATATCTTACCATGAAACATAGAAATGAGATGCGATATCGCGATTTAAGAAGAATTAGAACTCTATTGCTACGATACGTAGGCATCTGCAAGCGCTATACCCGAGCAAGGAATACTCGCATTTACATTCTTTTGAAGTGAATACGAGGTATAGAAGACACTTCGCAATGAATATTATGCCTTATCGTGAAACATAGAAGTGAGATGCGATATCGCGTTTTAAGAAGCATTAGAACTCTATTGCTACGATACGTAGACATCTGCACACGCTATTTCCTAGCATGGAATTGTCGCATTTACATTCTTTTGAAGTGAATACGAGGTATACTTAACACTCTACAATGAATATTATATCTTATCACGAAACATAGTTATGAAATGCGGCATCTCGTTTTAAGAAGCATTAGAACAGTATTTCTGCGATACGTAGACATCTGCAAACGCTATTTCCTAGCATGGAAGTGTCGCATTTACATTCTTTTGGAGTGAATACGAGGTATACATAACACTCCAAAATGAATATTATATCTTATCACGAAACATAGAAAAAAATGCGACATCTCGTTTTAAGAAGCATTAGAACTCTATTGCTACGATACGTATACATCTGCAAACGCTATTTCCTAGCATGGAAGTGTCGCATTTACATTCTTTTGAAGTGAATACGAGATATACATGACACTTCGCAAAGAATATTATATCTTATCATGAAACATAGGAATGAGGTGTTATATCGCGTTTTGAGAAGCATTAGAACTCTATTGCTAATATACGTAGACATCTGCAAACGCTATTTCCTAGCATGGAAGTGTCGCATTTACATTCTCTTGAAGTGAATACGAGGTATACATAACACTCCAAAATGAATATTATATCTTATCACGAAACATAGAAATGAAATGCGACATCTTGTTTTAAGAAGCATTAGAACTCTATTGCTACGATACGTAAACTTCTGCAACCGCTATTTACTAGCATGTATGTGTCGCATTTACATTCCTTTGAAGTGAATACAAGGTATACATGACACTTCGCAATGAATATTATATCTTATCATGAAACATAGAAGTGTGATGCGATATCGCGTTTTAAGAAGCATTAGAACTCTATTGCTACGATACGTAGACATCTGCAAACGCTATTTCCTAGCATGGAAGTGTCACATTTAAATTCTTTTGAAGTGAATACGAGGTATACATAACACTCCAAAATGAATATTATATCTTATCACTAAACATACAAATGAAATGCGACATCACGTTTCAAGAAGCATTAGAACTCTATTGCTACGATGCGTAGACATCTGCAAACAATATTTCCTAGCAAGGAAGTGTCGCATTTACATTCTTTTGAAGTGAATACGAGGTATATATAACACTCCAAAATGAATATTATATCTTATCACTAAACATAGAAATGAAATGCGACATCTCGTTTTAAGAAGCATTAGAACTCTATTGCTACGATACGTAGACATCTGCAAACGCTATTTCCTAGCATGGAAGTGTCGCATTTACATTCTTTTGAAGTGAATACGAGATATACATGACACTTCGCAAAGAATATTATATCTTATCATGAAACATAGGAATGAGGTGCTATATCGCGTTTTGAGAAGCATTAGAACTCTATTGCTAATATACGTAGACATCTGCAAACGCTATTTCCTAGCATGGAAGTGTCGCATTTACATTCGCTTGAAGTGAATACGAGGTATACGTAACACTCCAAAATGAATATTATATCTTATCACGATACATAGAAATGAAATGCGACATCTCGTTTTAAGATGCATTAGAACTCTATTGCTACTATACGTAGACATCTGCAAACGCTATTTCCTAGCATGTATGTGTCGCATTTACATTTCTTTGAATTGAATACGAGGTATACATGACACTTCGCAATGAATATTATATCCTATCATGAAACATAGAAGTGTGACGCGATATCGCGTTTTAGTAAGCATTAGAACTCTATTGCTACGATCCGTAGACATCTGAAAACGCTATTTCCTAGCATGGAAGTGTCGCATTTACATTCTTTTGAAGTGAATACGAGGTATACATGACCCTTCGCAATGAATATTATATCTTATCATGAAACATAGAAGTGAGATGCGATATCGCGTTTTAGGAAGCGTTAGAACTCTATTGCTACGATCCGTAGACATCTGCAAACGCTATTTCCTAGCATGGAAGTGTCGCATTTACATTCTTTTGGAGTGAATACGAGGTATACATAACACTCCAAAATGAATATTATATCTTATCACGAAACATAGAAAAAAATGCGACATCTCGTTTTAAGAAGCATTAGAACTCTATTGCTACGATACGTATACATCTGCAAACGCTATTTCCTAGCATGGAAGTGTCGCATTTACATTCTTTTGAAGTGAATACGAGATATACATGACACTTCGCAAAGAATATTATATCTTATCATGAAACATAGGAATGAGGTGCTATATCGCGTTTTGAGAAGCATTAGAACTCTATTGCTAATATGCGTAGACATCTGCAAACGCTATTTCCTAGCATGGAAGTGTCGCATTTACATTCGCTTGAAGTGAATACGAGGTATACGTAACACTCCAAAATGAATATTATATCTTATCACGATACATAGAAATGAAATGCGACATCTCGTTTTAAGATGCATTAGAACTCTATTGCTACTATACGTAGACATCTGCAAACGCTATTTCCTAGCATGTATGTGTCGCATTTACATTTCTTTGAATTGAATACGAGGTATACATGACACTTCGCAATGAATATTATATCCTATCATGAAACATAGAAGTGTGACGCGATATCGCGTTTTAGTAAGCATTAGAACTCTATTGCTACGATCCGTAGACATCTGAAAACGCTATTTCCTAGCATGGAAGTGTCGCATTTACATTCTTTTGAAGTGAATACGAGGTATACATGACCCTTCGCAATGAATATTATATCTTATCATGAAACATAGAAGTGAGGTGCGATATCGCGTTTTAGGAAGCGTTAGAACTCTATTGCTACGATCCGTAGACATCTGCA
The DNA here is from genome assembly GCF_050948175.1 of Xylocopa sonorina. NCBI lineage: Eukaryota > Metazoa > Arthropoda > Insecta > Hymenoptera > Apidae > Xylocopa > Xylocopa sonorina. The sequence goes on along the minus strand of NW_027490270.1, from coordinate 29,064 downwards.
AACGCTATTTCCTAGCATGGAAGTGTCGCATTTACATTCTTTTGGAGTGAATACGAGGTATACATAACACTCCAAAATGAATATTATATCTTATCACGAAACATAGAAAAAAATGCGACATCTCGTTTTAAGAAGCATTAGAACTCTATTGCTACGATACGTATACATCTGCAAACGCTATTTCCTAGCATGGAAGTGTCGCATTTACATTCTTTTGAAGTGAATACGGGATATACATGACACTTCGCAAAGAATATTATATCTTATCATGAAACATAGGAATGAGGTGCTATATCGCGTTTTGAGAAGCATTAGAACTCTATTGCTAATATACGTAGACATCTGCAAACGCTATTTCCTAGCATGGAAGTGTCGCATTTACATTCGCTTGAAGTGAATACGAGGTATACGTAACACTCCAAAATGAATATTATATCTTATCACGATACATAGAAATGAAATGCGACATCTCGTTTTAAGATGCATTAGAACTCTATTGCTACTATACGTAGACATCTGCAAACGCTATTTCCTAGCATGTATGTGTCGCATTTACATTTCTTTGAATTGAATACGAGGTATACATGACACTTCGCAATGAATATTATATCCTATCATGAAACATAGAAGTGTGACGCGATATCGCGTTTTAGTAAGCATTAGAACTCTATTGCTACGATCCGTAGACATCTGAAAACGCTATTTCCTAGCATGGAAGTGTCGCATTTACATTCTTTTGAAGTGAATACGAGGTATACATGACCCTTCGCAATGAATATTATATCTTATCATGAAACATAGAAGTGAGATGCGATATCGCGTTTTAGGAAGCGTTAGAACTCTATTGCTACGATCCGTAGACATCTGCAAACGCTATTTCCTAGCATGGAAGTGTCGCATTTACATTCTTTTGGAGTGAATACGAGGTATACATAACACTCCAAAATGAATATTATATCTTATCACGAAACATAGAAAAAAATGCGACATCTCGTTTTAAGAAGCATTAGAACTCTATTGCTACGATACGTATACATCTGCAAACGCTATTTCCTAGCATGGAAGTGTCGCATTTACATTCTTTTGAAGTGAATACGAGATATACATGACACTTCGCAAAGAATATTATATCTTATCAGGAAACATAGGAATGAGGTGTTATATCGCGTTTTGAGAAGCATTAGAACTCTATTGCTAATATACGTAGACATCTGCAAACGCTATTTCCTAGCATGGAAGTGTCGCATTTACATTCTCTTGAAGTGAATACGAGGTATACATAACACTCCAAAATGAATATTATATCTTATCACGAAACATAGAAATGAAACGCGACATCTTGTTTTAAGAAGCATTAGAACTCTATTGCTACGATACGTAAACATCTGCAACCGCTATTTCCTAGCATGTATGTGTCGCATTTACATTCCTTTGAAGTGAATACAAGGTATACATGACACTTCGCAATGAATATTATATCTTATCATGAAACATAGAAGTGTGATGCGATATCGCGTTTTAAGAAGCATTAGAACTCTATTGCTACGATACGTAGACATCTGCACACGCTATTTCCTAGCATGGAAGTGTCGCATTTACATTCTTTTGAAGTGAATACGAGGTATACTTAACACTCTACAATGAATATTATATCCTATCACGAAACATAGGTATGAAATGCGGCATCTCGTTTTAAGAAGCATTAGAACAGTATTTCTGCGATACGTAGACATCTGCAAACGCTATTTCCTAGCATGGAAGAGTCGCATTTACATTCTTTTGAAGTGAATACGGGATATACATGACACTTCGCAAAGAATATTATATCTTATCATGAAACATAGGAATGAGGTGCTATATCGCGTTTTGAGAAGCATTAGAACTCTATTGCTGCGATACGTAGACATCTGCAAACGCTATTTCCTAGCATGGAAGTGTCACATTTAAATTCTTTTGAAGTGAATACGAGGTATACATAACACTCCAAAATGAATATTATATCTTATCACTAAACATACAAATGAAATGCGACATCACGTTTTAAGAAGCATTAGAACTCTATTGCTACGATGCGTAGACATCTGCAAACAATATTTCCTAGCAAGGAAGTGTCGCATTTACATTCTTTTGAAGTGAATACGAGGTATATATAACACTCCAAAATGAATATTATATCTTATCACTAAACATAGAAATGAAATGCGACATCTCGTTTTAAGAAGCATTAGAACTCTATTGCTACGATACGTAGACATCTGCAAACGCTATTTCCTAGCATGGAAGTGTCGTATTTACATTCTTTTGAAGTGAATACGAGATATACATGACACTTCGCAAAGAATATTATATCTTATCATGAAACATAGGAATGAGGTGCTATATCGCGTTTTGAGAAGCATTAGAACTCTATTGCTAATATACGTAGACATCTGCAAACGCTATTTCCTAGCATGGAAGTGTCGCATTTACATTCGCTTGAAGTGAATACGAGGTATACATAACACTCCAAAATGAATATTATATCTTATCATGAAACATAGTAGTGTGATGCGATATCGCGTATTAGGAAGCATTAGAACTCTATTGCTACGATACGTAGACATCTGCAAACGCTATTTCCTAGCATGTATGTGTCGCATTTACATTCTTTTGAAGTGAACACGAGGTATACATGACCCTTCGCAATGAATATTATATCTTATCGTGAAACATAGAAGTGAGATGCGATATCGCGTTTTAGGAAGCGTTAGAACTCTATTGCTAGGATCCGTAGACATCTGCAAACGCTATTTCCTAGCCTGGAAGTGTCACATCTACATTCTTTTGAAGTGAATACGAGGTATACATAACACTCCAAAATGAATATTATATCTTATCACGAAACATAGAAATGAAATGCGACATCTCGTTTTAAGAAGCATTAGAACTCTATTGCTACGATACGTAGACAACTGCAAACGCTATTTCCTAGCATGGAAGTGTCGCATTTACATTCTTTTGAAGTGAATACGAGGTATACATGATACTCCGCAATGAATATCATATCTTATCATGAAACATAGATGTGAGATGCGATACCGCGTTTTAGGAAGCATTAGAACTCTATTGCTACGGTACGTAGACATCTGCAAACTCTATTTCCAAGCACGTACGTGTCGCACTTACATTCTTTTGAAGTGAATACGAGGTATTCATGACACTTCGCAATGAATATTATACCTTATCATGAAACATAGATGTGAGATGCGAAATCGCGTTTTAAGAAGCATTAGAAGTCTATTGCTACGATACGTAAACATCTGCAAACAATATTTCCTAGCAAGGAAGTGTCGCATTTACATTCTTTTAAAGTGAATACGAGGTATACATGACACTTCGCAGTGAATATTATATCTTATCATGGAACATAGAAGTGAGATGCGATATCGCGTTTTGGGAAGCATTAGAACTCTATTGCTACGATGCGTAGAAAGCTGCAAACGCTATTTCCTAGCATGGAAGTGTCGCATTTACATTCTTTTGAAGTGAATACGAGATACACATGACACTTCGCAAAGAATATTATATCTTATCATGAAACATAGGCATGAGGTACTATATCGCGTTTTGAGAAGCACTAGAACTCTATTGCTAATATACGTAGACATCTGCAAACGCTATTTCCTAGCATGGAAGTGTCGCATTTACATTCGCTTGAAGTGAATACGAGGTATACATAACACTCCAAAATGAATATTATATCTTATCATGAAACATAGTAGTGTGATGCGATATCGCGTATTAGGAAGCATTAGAACTCTATTGCTACGATACGTAGACATCTGCAAACGCTATTTCCTAGCATGTATGTGTCGCATTTACATTCTTTTGAAGTGAACACGAGGTATACATGACCCTTCGCAATGAATATTATATCTTATCGTGAAACATAGAAGTGAGATGCGATATCGCGTTTTAGGAAGCGTTAGAACTCTATTGCTAGGATCCGTAGACATCTGCAAACGCTATTTCCTAGCCTGGAAGTGTCACATCTACATTCTTTTGAAGTGAATACGAGGTATACATAACACTCCAAAATGAATATTATATCTTATCACGAAACATAGAAATGAAATGCGACATCTCGTTTTAAGAAGCATTAGAACTCTATTGCTACGATACGTAGACAACTGCAAACGCTATTTCCTAGCATGGAAGTGTCGCATTTACATTCTTTTGAAGTGAATACGAGGTATACATGATACTCCGCAATGAATATCATATCTTATCATGAAACATAGATGTGAGATGCGATACCGCGTTTTAGGAAGCATTAGAACTCTATTGCTACGGTACGTAGACATCTGCAAACTCTATTTCCAAGCACGTACGTGTCGCACTTACATTCTTTTGAAGTGAATACGAGGTATTCATGACACTTCGCAATGAATATTATACCTTATCATGAAACATAGATGTGAGATGCGAAATCGCGTTTTAAGAAGCATTAGAAGTCTATTGCTACGATACGTAAACATCTGCAAACAATATTTCCTAGCAAGGAAGTGTCGCATTTACATTCTTTTAAAGTGAATACGAGGTATACATGACACTTCGCAGTGAATATTATATCTTATCATGGAACATAGAAGTGAGATGCGATATCGCGTTTTGGGAAGCATTAGAACTCTATTGCTACGATGCGTAGAAAGCTGCAAACGCTATTTCCTAGCATGGAAGTGTCGCATTTACATTCTTTTGAAGTGAATACGAGATACACATGACACTTCGCAAAGAATATTATATCTTATCATGAAACATAGGAATGAGGTACTATATCGCGTTTTGAGAAGCACTAGAACTCTATTGCTAATATACGTAGACATCTGCAAACGCTATTTCCTAGCATGGAAGTGTCGCATTTACAATCTCTTGAAGTGAATACGAGGTATACATAACACTCCAAAATGAATATTATATCTTATCACGAAACATAGAAATGAAATGCGACATCTCGTTTTAAGAAGCATTAGAACTCTATTGCTACGATACGTAAACATCTGCAACCGCTATTTCCTAGCATGGAAGCGTCGCGTTTACATTCCTTTGAAGTGAATACGAGATATACATAACATTCTGCAATGTATATTATACCTTATCACGAAACATAGAAATGAAATGCGACATCTCGTTTTAAGAAGCATTAGAACACTATTGCTGCGATACGTAGACATCTGCAAACGCTATTTCCTAGCATGGAAGTGTCACATTTAAATTCTTTTGAAGTGAATACGAGGTATACATAACACTCCAAATGAATATTATATCTTATCACGAAACACACAAATGAAATGCGACATCACGTTTTAAGAAGCATTAGAACTCTATTGCTACGATGCGTAGACATCTGCAAACAATATTTCCTAGCAAGGAAGTGTCGCATTTACATTCTTTTGAAGTGAATACGAGGTATATATAACACTCCAAAATGAATATTATATCTTATCACGAAACATAGAAATGAAATGCGACATCTCGTTTTAAGACGCACTGGAACTCTATTGCTACGATACGTAGACATCTGCAAACGCTATTTCCTAGCATGGAAGTGTCGCATTTACATTTCCTTGAAGTGAATACAAGGTATACATGACACTTCGCAATGAATATTATATCTTATCACTAAACATAGAAATGAAATGCGACATCTCGTTTTAAGAAGCATTAGAACTCTATTGCTACGATACGTAGACATCTGCAAACGCTATTTCCTAGCATGGAAGTGTCGCATTTACATTCTTTTGAAGTGAATACGAGATATACATGACACTTCGCAAAGAATATTATATCTTATCATGAAACATAGGAATGAGGTGCTATATCGCGTTTTGAGAAGCATTAGAACTCTATTGCTAATATACGTAGACATCTGCAAACGCTATTTCCTAGCATGGAAGTGTCGCATTTACATTCGCTTGAAGTGAATACGAGGTATACGTAACACTCCAAAATGAATATTATATCTTATCACGATACATAGAAATGAAATGCGACATCTCGTTTTAAGATGCATTAGAACTCTATTGCTACTATACGTAGACATCTGCAAACGCTATTTCCTAGCATGTATGTGTCGCATTTACATTTCTTTGAATTGAATACGAGGTATACATGACACTTCGCAATGAATATTATATCCTATCATGAAACATAGAAGTGTGATGCGATATCGCGTTTTAGTAAGCATTAGAACTCTATTGCTACGATCCGTAGACATCTGAAAACGCTATTTCCTAGCATGGAAGTGTCGCATTTACATTCTTTTGAAGTGAATACGAGGTATACATGACCCTTCGCAATGAATATTATATCTTATCATGAAACATAGAAGTGAGATGCGATATCGCGTTTTAGGAAGCGTTAGAACTCTATTGCTACGATCCGTAGACATCTGCAAACGCTATTTCCTAGCATGGAAGTGTCGCATTTACATTCTTTTGGAGTGAATACGAGGTATACATAACACTCCAAAATGAATATTATATCTTATCAAGAAACATAGAAAAAAATGCGACATCTCGTTTTAAGAAGCATTAGAACTCTATTGCTACGATACGTATACATCTGCAAACGCTATTTCCTAGCATGGAAGTGTCGCATTTACATTCTTTTGAAGTGAATACGAGATATACATGACACTTCGCAAAGAATATTATATCTTATCATGAAACATAGGAATGAGGTGTTATATCGCGTTTTGAGAAGCATTAGAACTCTATTGCTAATATACGTAGACATCTGCAAACGCTATTTCCTAGCATGGAAGTGTCGCATTTACATTCTCTTGAAGTGAATACGAGGTATACATAACACTCCAAAATGAATATTATATCTTATCACGAAACATAGAAATGAAACGCGACATCTTGTTTTAAGAAGCATTAGAACTCTATTGCTACGATACGTAAACATCTGCAACCGCTATTTCCTAGCATGTATGTGTCGCATTTACATTCCTTTGAAGTGAATACAAGGTATACATGACACTTCGCAATGAATATTATATCTTATCATGAAACATAGAAGTGTGATGCGATATCGCGTTTTAAGAAGCATTAGAACTCTATTGCTACGATACGTAGACATCTGCACACGCTATTTCCTAGCATGGAAGTGTCGCATTTACATTCTTTTGAAGTGAATACGAGGTATACTTAACACTCTACAACGAATATTATATCCTATCACGAAACATAGAAGTGAGATGCGATATCGCGTTTTAAGAAGCATTAGAACTCTATTGCTACGATCCGTAGACATCTGCAAACGCTATTTCCTAGCATGGAAGTGTCGCATTTACATTCTTTTGAAGTGAATACGAGGTATACATAACACTCTACAATGAATATTATACCTTATCACGAAACATAGAAATGACATGCGACATCTCGTTTTAAGAAGCATTAGAACACTATTCCTGCGATACGTAGACATCTGCAAACGATATTTCCTAGCAAGGAAGTGTCGCATTTACATTCTTTTGAAGTGAATACGAGGTATACATGACACTTCGCAATGAATATTATATCTTATCATGAAACATAGAAGTGAGATGCGATATCGCGTTTTAGGAAGCATTAGAACCCTATTGCTACGATACGTAGACATCAGCAAACGCTATTTCCTAGCATGTATGTGTCGCATTTATATTCTTTTGAAGTGAACACGAGGTATACATGACCCTTCGCAATGAATATTATATCTTATCATGAAACATAGAAGTGAGATGCGATATCGCGTTTTAGGAAGCATTAGAACTCTATTGCTACGATACGTAGACACCTGCAAACGCTATTTCCTAGCATGTAAGTGTCGCATTTACATTCTTTTGAAGTAAATACGAGGTATACATGACACTTCGCAATGAATATTATATCTTATCATGAAACTTAGGAGTGAGATGCGATATCGCGTTTTAAGAAGCATTAGAACTCTACTGCTACGATACGTAGACATCTGCAAACAATATTTCCTAGCAAGGAAGTGTCGCATTTACATTCCTTTGAAGTGAGTACGAGGTATACGTGACACTTCGCAATGAATATTATATCTTATCATGAAACATCGAATTGAGATGCGATATCGCGTTTTAGGAAGCATTAGAACTCTATTGCTACGATACGTAGACATCTGCAAACAATATTTCCTAGCAAGGAAGTGTCGCATTTACATTCCTTTGAAGTGAGTACGAGGTATACGTGACACTTCGCAATGAATATTATATCTTATCATGAAACATCGAATTGAGATGCGATATCGCGCTTTAGGAAGCATTAGAACTCTATTGCTACGATACGTAGACATCTGCAAACGCTATTTCCTAGCATGGAAGTGTCGCATTTACATTCTTTTGAAGTGTATACGAGGTATACATAACACTCTACAATGAATATTATACCTTATCACGAAACATAGAAATGACATGCGACATCTCGTTTTAAGGAGCATTAGAACACTATTGCTGCGATACGTAGACATCTGCAAACGCTATTTCCTAGCAAGGAAGTGTCGCATTTACATTCTTTTGAAGTGAATACGAGGTATACATAACACTCCAAAATGAATGTTATATCTTATCACGAAACATAGAAATGAAATGCGACATCTCGTTTTAAGACGCACTGGAACTCTATTGCTACGATACGTAGACATCTGCAAACGCTATTTCCTAGCATGGAAGTGTCGCATTTACATTTCCTTGAAGTGAATACGAGGTATACATGACACTTCGCAATGAATATTATATCTAATTATGAAACATAGAAGTGTGATGCGATATCGCGTTTTAGGAAGCATTAGAACTCTATTGCTACGATACGTAGACATCTGCAAACGCTATTTCCTAGCATGTATGTGTCGCATTTACATTCTTTTGAAGTGAACACGAGGTATACATGACCCTACGCAATGAATATTATATCTTATAATGAAACATAGAAGTGAGATGCGATATCGCGTTTTAGGAAGCGTTAGAACTCTATTGCTAGGATGCGTAGACATCTGCAAACGCTATTTCCTAGCCTGGAAGTGTCACATCTACATTCTTTTGAAGTGAATACGAGGTATACATAACACTCCAAAATGAATATTATATCTTATCACGAAACATAGAAATGAAATGCGACATCTCGTTTTAAGAAGCATTAGAACTCTATTGCTACGATACGTAGACATCTGCAAACGCTATTTCCTAGCATGTATGTGTCGCATTTACATTCTTTTGAAGTGAATACGAGGTATACATGACCCTTCGCAAATGAATATTATACCTTATCATGAAACATAGAAGTGTGACGCGATATCGCGATTTAAGAAGCATTGGAACTCTATTGCTTCGATACGTAGGCATCTGCAAGCGCTATATCCGAGCAAGGAATACTCGCATTTACATTCTTTTGAAGTGAATACGAGGTATACATGACACTTCGCAATGAATATTATATCTTATCGTGAAACATAGAAGTGAGATGCGATATCGCGTTTTAAGAAGCATTAGAACTCTATTGCTACGATACGTAGACATCTGCAAACGCTATTTCCTAGCATGGAAGTGTCGCATTTACATTCGCTTGAAGTGAATACGAGGTATACATAACACTCCAAAATGAATATTATATCTTATCACGATACATAGAAAAGAAATGCGACATCTCGTTTTAAGATGCATTAGAACTCTATTGCTACGATACGTAAACATCTGCAACAGCTATTTCCTAGCATGTATGTGTCGCATTTACATTCTTTTGAAGTGAATACGAGGTATACATAACCCTTCGCAATGAATATTATATCTTATCATGAAACATAGTAGTGTGATGCGATATCGCGTATTAGGAAGCATTACAACTCTATTGCTATGATACGTAGACACCTGTAAACGCTATTTCCTAGCATGTAAGCGTCGCACTTACATTCTTTTGAAGTGAATACGAGGTATACATGACACTTCGCAATGAATATTATATCTTATCATGAAACATAGAAGTGAGATGCGATATCGCGTTTTAAGAAGCATTAGAACTCTATTGCTACGATCCGTAGACATCTGTAAACGCTATTTCCTAGCATGGAAGTGTCGCATTTACATTCTTTTGAAGTGAATACGAGGTATACATAACACTCTACAATGAATATTATACCTTATCACGAAACATAGAAATGACATGCGACATCTCGTTTTAAGAAGCATTAGAACACTATTGCTGCGATACGTAGACATCTGCAAACGATATTTCCTAGCAAGGAAGTGTCGCATTTACATTCTTTTGAAGTGAATACGTGGTATACATAACACTCCAAAATGAATATTATATCTTATCACGAAACATAGAAATGAAATGCGACATCTCGTTTTAAGAAGCACTGGAACTCTATTGCTACGATACGTAGACATCTGCAAACGCTATTTCCTAGCATGGAAGTGTCGCATTTACATTTCCTTGAAGTGAATACGAGGTATACATGACACTTCGCAATGAATATTATATCTTATCATGAAACATAGAAGTGAGATGCGATATCGCGTTTTAGGAAGCGTTAGAACTCTATTGCTAGGATCCGTAGACATCTGCAAACGCTATTTCCTAGCATAGAAGTGTCACATCAACATTCTTTTGAAGTGAATACGAGGTATACATAACACTCCAAAATGAATATTATATCTTATCACGAAACATAGAAATGAAATGCGACATCTCGTTTTAAGAAGCATTAGAACTCTATTGCTACGATACGTAGACAACTGCAAACGCTATTTCCTAGCATGGAAGTGTCGCATTTACATTTCTTTGAAGTGAATACGAGGTATACATGACACTTCGCAATGAATATTATATCTTATCATGAAACATAGAAGTGAGATGCGATATCGCGTTTTAGGAAGCATTAGAACTCTATTGCTACGATCCGTAGACATCTGCAAACGCTATTTCCTAGCATGGAAGTGTCGCATTTACATTCTTTTGAAGTGAATACGAGATATACATGGCACTTCGCAAAGGATATTATATCTTATCCTGAAACATAGGAATGAGGTGCTATATCGCGTTTTGAGAAGCATTGGAGCTCTATTGCTAATACACGTTGAAATCTGGAAACGCTATTTCCTAGCATGGAAGTGTCACATTTACATACTTTTGAAGTGAATACGAGGTATACATGACACTTCGCAATGAATATTATCTCTTATCATGAAACATAGAAGTGAGATGCCATATCGCGATTTAAGAAGCATTAGAAATCTATTGCTACGATCCGTAGACATCTGCAAACGCTATTTCCTAGCATGGAAGTGTCGCATTTACATTCTTTTGAAGTGAACACGAGGTATACATGACCCTTCGCAATGAATATTATACCTTATCATGAAACATAGAAGTGAGATGCGATATCGCGTTTTAGGAAGCATTAGAACTCTATTGCTACGATACGTAGACACCTGCAAACGCTATTTCCTAGCATGTAAGTGTCACATTTGCATTCTTTTGAAGTGAATACGAGGTATACATAACACTCCAAAATGAATATTATATCTTATCATGAAACATAGAAGTGAGATGCGATATCGCGTTTTAGGAAGCATTAGAACTCTATTGCTACGATACGTAGACACCTGCAAACGCTATTTCCTAGCATGTAAGTGTCGCATTTACATTCTTTTGAAGTGAATACGAGGTATACATGACACTTCGCAATGAATATTATATCTTATCATGAAACTTAGGAGTGAGATGCGATATCGCGTTTTAAGAAGCATTAGACCTCTACTGCTACGATACGTAGACATCTGCAAACAATATTTCCTAGCAAGGAAGTGTCGCATTTACATTCCTTTGAAGTGAGTACGAGGTATACGTGACACTTCGCAATGAATATTATATCTTATCATGAAACATCGAATTGAGATGCGATATCGCGTTTTAGGAAGCATTAGAACTCTATTGCTACGATACGTAGACATCTGCAAACAATATTTCCTAGCAAGGAAGTGTCGCATTTACATTCCTTTGAAGTGAGTACGAGGTATACGTGACACTTCGCAATGAATATTATATCTTATCATGAAACATAGAAGTGAGATGCCATATCGCGATTTAAGAAGCATTAGAAATCTATTGCTACGATCCGACGACATCTGCAAACGCTATTTCCTAGCATGGAAGTGTCGCATTTACATTCCTTTGAAGTGAGTACGAGATATACATGACACTTCGCAATAAATATTATATCTTAGCATGAAACATAGAAGTGAGATGCGATATCGCGTTCTAAGAAGCATTAGAACCCTATTGCTACGATACGTAGACATCTGCAAACGCTATTACCTAGCATGAAAGTGTCGCATTTACATTCTTTTGAAGTGAATACGAGGTATACATAACACTCTACAATGAATATTATACCTTATCACTAAACATAGAATTGAAATGCGACATCTCGTTTTAAGAACCATTAGGACTCTATTGCTACGATACGTAGACATCTGCAAACGCTATTTCCTAGCATGGAAGTGTCACATTTACATTCTTTTGAAGTGAATACGGGGTAGACATAACACTCCAAAATGAATATTATATCATATCACGAAACATAGAAATGGAGTGCGACATCTCGTTTTAAGAAGCATTAGAACTCTAATGCTACGATACGTAGACATCTGCAAACGCTATTTCCTAGCATGGAAGTGTCGCATTTACATTTCTTTGAATTGAATACGAGGTATACATGACACTTCGCAATGAATATTATATCTTATCATGAAACATAGAAGTGTGATGCGATGTCGCGTTTTAGGAAGCATTAGAAATCTATTGCTACGATACGTAGACATCTGCAAACGCTATTTCCTAGCATGTATGTGTCGCATTTACATTCTTTTGAAGTGAATACGAGGCATACATGACCCTTCGCAATGAATATTATATCTTATCATGAAACATAGAAGTGAGATGCGATATCGCGTTTTAAGAAGCATTAGAACCCTATTGCTACGATATGTTGACATCTGCAAACGCTATTCCCTAGCATGGAAGTGTCGCATTTACATTCTTCTGAAGTGAATACGAGGTATACATGACACGTCCCAATGAATATTATATCTTATCATGAAACATAGAAGTCAGATGCGATATCGCGTTTTAAGAAGCACTAGAACTCTATTGCTACGATAAGTTGACATCTGCAAACGCTATTCCCTAGCATGGAAGTGCCGCTTTTACATGCTTGTGATGTGAGTACGAGGTATACATGACACTTCGCAATGAATCTTATATCTTATCATGAAACATAGAAGTCAGATGCGATATCTCGTTTTAAGAAGCACTTGAACTCTATTGCTACGATACGTAGACATCTGCAAACGCTATTTCCTAGCATGAAAGTGTCGCATTTACATTCGTTTGAAGTGAGTAGGAGGTATACATGACACTTCGCAATAAATATTATATCTTAGCATGAAACATAGAAGTGAGATGCGTTGTCGCGTTCTACGAAGCATTAGAACCCTATTGCTACGATCCGTAGACATCTGCAAACGCTATTTCCTAGCATGGAAGTTTGGCATTTACATTCCTTTGAAATGAATACGAGATATACATGACACTTCGCAATGAATATTATATCTTATCATGAAGCATAGGAATGAGTTGCAATATCGCGTTTTGACAAGCATTAGGACACCATTGCTTCGATACGTAGACATCTGCAAGCGCTACTTCCTAGCAAGGAAGTGCCGCTTTACATGCTTGTGATGTGAATACGAGGTATACATAACACTCCAAAATGAATATTATATCTTATCACGAAACATAGAAATGAAATGCGACATCTCGTTTTAAGAAGCACTGGAACTCTATTGCTACGATACGTAGACATCTGCAAACGCTATTTCCTAGCATGGAAGTGTCGCATTTACATTCTTTTGAAGTGAATACGAGGTATACATAACACTCCAAAATGAATATTATATCTTATCACGAAACATAGAAATGAAATGCGACATCTCGTTTTAAGAAGCATTAGAACTCTATTGCTACGATACGTATAGACAACTGCAAACGCTATTTCCTAGCATGGAAGTGTCGCATTTACATTTCTTTGAAGTGAATACGAGGTATACATGACACTTCGCAATGAATATTATATCTTATCATGAAACATAGAAGTGAGATGCGATATCGCGTTTTAGGAAGCATTAGAACTCTATTGCTACGATCCGTAGACATCTGCAAACGCTATTTCCTAGCATGGAAGTGTCGCATTTACATTCTTTTGAAGTGAATACGAGATATACATGGCACTTCGCAAAGGATATTATATCTTATCATGAAACATAGGAATGAGGTGCTATATCGCGTTTTGAGAAGCATTAGAGCTCTATTGCTAATATACGTTGAAATCTGGAAACGCTATTTCCTAGCATGGAAGTGTCACATTTACATACTTTGAAGTGAATACGAGGTATACATGACACTTCGCAATGAATATTATATCTTATCATGAAACATAGAAGTGAGATGCCATATCGCGATTTAAGAAGCATTAGAAATCTATTGCTACGATCCGTAGACATCTGCAAACGCTATTTCCTAGCATGGAAGTGTCGCATTTACATTCTTTTGAAGTGAACACGAGGTATACATGACCCTTCGCAATGAATATTATACCTTATCATGAAACATAGAAGTGAGATGCGATATCGCGTTTTAGGAAGCATTAGAACTCTATTGCTACGATACGTAGACACCTGCAAACGCTATTTCCTAGCATGTAAGTGTCACATTTGCATTCTTTTGAAGTGAATACGAGGTATACATAACACTCCAAAATGAATATTATATCTTATCACGAAACATAGAAATGAAATGCGACATCGCGTTTTAAGAAGCATTAGAAATCTATTGCTACGATGCGTAGACATCTGCAAACGCTATTTCCTAGCATGGAAGTGTCACATTTACATTCTTTTGAAGTGAATACGAGGTATACATGACACTTCGCAATGAATATTATATCTTATCATGAAACATAGAAGTGAGATGCGATATCGCGTTTTAGGAAGCATTAGAACCCTATTGCTACGATACGTAGACATCAGCAAACGCTATTTCCTAGCATGTATGTGTCGCATTTATATTCTTTTGAAGTGAACACGAGGTATACATGACCCTTCGCAATGAATATTATATCTTATCATGAAACATAGAAGTGAGATGCGATATCGCGTTTTAGGAAGCATTAGAACTCTATTGCTACGATACGTAGACACCTGCAAACGCTATTTCCTAGCATGTAAGTGTCGCATTTACATTCTTTTGAAGTGAATACGAGGTATACATGACACTTCGCAATGAATATTATATCTTATCATGAAACTTAGGAGTGAGATGCGATATCGCGTTTTAAGAAGCATTAGAACTCTACTGCTACGATACGTAGACATCTGCAAACAATATTTCCTAGCAAGGAAGTGTCGCATTTACATTCCTTTGAAGTGAGTACGAGGTATACGTGACACTTCGCAATGAATATTATATCTTATCATGAAACATCGAATTGAGATGCGATATCGCGTTTTAGGAAGCATTAGAACTCTATTGCTACGATACGTAGACATCTGCAAACGCTATTTCCTAGCATGTATGTGTCGCATTTACATTCTTTTGAAGTGAACACGAGGTATACATGACCCTACGCAATGAATATTATATCTTATATTGAAACATAGAAGTGAGATGCGATATCGCGTTTTAGGAAGCGTTAGAACTCTATTGCTAGGATGCGTAGACATCTGCAAACGCTATTTCCTAGCCTGGAAGTGTCACATCTACATTCTTTTGAAGTGAATACGAGGTATACATAACACTCCAAAATGAATATTATATCTTATCACGAAACATAGAAATGAAATGCGACATCTCGTTTTAAGAAGCATTAGAACTCTATTGCTACGATACGTAGACATCTGCAAACGCTATTTCCTAGCATGTATGTGTCGCATTTACATTCTTTTGAAGTGAATACGAGGTATACATGACCCTTCGCAAATGAATATTATACCTTATCATGAAACATAGAAGTGTGACGCGATATCGCGATTTAAGAAGCATTGGAACTCTATTGCTTCGATACGTAGGCATCTGCAAGCGCTATATCCGAGCAAGGAATACTCGCATTTACATTCTTTTGAAGTGAATACGAGGTATACATGACACTTCGCAATGAATATTATATCTTATCGTGAAACATAGAAGTGAGATGCGATATCGCGTTTTAAGAAGCATTAGAACTCTATTGCTACGATACGTAGACATCTGCAAACGCTATTTCCTAGCATGGAAGTGTCGCATTTACATTCGCTTGAAGTGAATACGAGGTATACATAACACTCCAAAATGAATATTATATCTTATCACGATACATAGAAAAGAAATGCGACATCTCGTTTTAAGATGCATTAGAACTCTATTGCTACGATACGTAAACATCTGCAACAGCTATTTCCTAGCATGTATGTGTCGCATTTACATTCTTTTGAAGTGAATACGAGGTATACATAACCCTTCGCAATGAATATTATATCTTATCATGAAACATAGTAGTGTGATGCGATATCGCGTATTAGGAAGCATTACAACTCTATTGCTATGATACGTAGACACCTGTAAACGCTATTTCCTAGCATGTAAGCGTCGCACTTACATTCTTTTGAAGTGAATACGAGGTATACATGACACTTCGCAATGAATATTATATCTTATCATGAAACATAGAAGTGAGATGCGATATCGCGTTTTAAGAAGCATTAGAACTCTATTGCTACGATCCGTAGACATCTGTAAACGCTATTTCCTAGCATGGAAGTGTCGCATTTACATTCTTTTGAAGTGAATACGAGGTATACATAACACTCTACAATGAATATTATACCTTATCACGAAACATAGAAATGACATGCGACATCTCGTTTTAAGAAGCATTAGAACACTATTGCTGCGATACGTAGACATCTGCAAACGATATTTCCTAGCAAGGAAGTGTCGCATTTACATTCTTTTGAAGTGAATACGTGGTATACATAACACTCCAAAATGAATATTATATCTTATCACGAAACATAGAAATGAAATGCGACATCTCGTTTTAAGAAGCACTGGAACTCTATTGCTACGATACGTAGACATCTGCAAACGCTATTTCCTAGCATGGAAGTGTCGCATTTACATTTCCTTGAAGTGAATACGAGGTATACATGACACTTCGCAATGAATATTATATCTTATCATGAAACATAGAAGTGAGATGCGATATCGCGTTTTAGGAAGCGTTAGAACTCTATTGCTAGGATCCGTAGACATCTGCAAACGCTATTTCCTAGCATAGAAGTGTCACATCAACATTCTTTTGAAGTGAATACGAGGTATACATAACACTCCAAAATGAATATTATATCTTATCACGAAACATAGAAATGAAATGCGACATCTCGTTTTAAGAAGCATTAGAACTCTATTGCTACGATACGTAGACAACTGCAAACGCTATTTCCTAGCATGGAAGTGTCGCATTTACATTTCTTTGAAGTGAATACGAGGTATACATGACACTTCGCAATGAATATTATATCTTATCATGAAACATAGAAGTGAGATGCGATATCGCGTTTTAGGAAGCATTAGAACTCTATTGCTACGATCCGTAGACATCTGCAAACGCTATTTCCTAGCATGGAAGTGTCGCAATTACATTCTTTTGAAGTGAATACGAGATATACATGGCACTTCGCAAAGGATATTATATCTTATCCTGAAACATAGGAATGAGGTGCTATATCGCGTTTTGAGAAGCATTAGAGCTCTATTGCTAATATACGTTGAAATCTGGAAACGCTATTTCCTAGCATGGAAGTGTCACATTTACATACTTTTGAAGTGAATACGAGGTATACATGACACTTCGCAATGAATATTATATCTTATCATGAAACATAGAAGTGAGATGCCATATCGCGATTTAAGAAGCATTAGAAATCTATTGCTACGATCCGTAGACATCTGCAAACGCTATTTCCTAGCATGGAAGTGTCGCATTTACATTCTTTTGAAGTGAACACGAGGTATACATGACCCTTCGCAATGAATATTATACCTTATCATGAAACATAGAAGTGAGATGCGATATCGCGTTTTAGGAAGCATTAGAACTCTATTGCTACGATACGTAGACACCTGCAAACGCTATTTCCTAGCATGTAAGTGTCACATTTGCATTCTTTTGAAGTGAATACGAGGTATACATAACACTCCAAAATGAATATTATATCTTATCATGAAACATAGAAGTGAGATGCGATATCGCGTTTTAGGAAGCATTAGAACTCTATTGCTACGATACGTAGACACCTGCAAACGCTATTTCCTAGCATGTAAGTGTCGCATTTACATTCTTTTGAAGTGAATACGAGGTATACATGACACTTCGCAATGAATATTATATCTTATCATGAAACTTAGGAGTGAGATGCGATATCGCGTTTTAAGAAGCATTAGAACTCTACTGCTACGATACGTAGACATCTGCAAACAATATTTCCTAGCAAGGAAGTGTCGCATTTACATTCCTTTGAAGTGAGTACGAGGTATACGTGACACTTCGCAATGAATATTATATCTTATCATGAAACATCGAATTGAGATGCGATATCGCGTTTTAGGAAGCATTAGAACTCTATTGCTACGATACGTAGACATCTGCAAACAATATTTCCTAGCAAGGAAGTGTCGCATTTACATTCCTTTGAAGTGAGTACGAGGTATACGTGACACTTCGCAATGAATATTATATCTTATCATGAAACATAGAAGTGAGATGCCATATCGCGATTTAAGAAGCATTAGAAATCTATTGCTACGATCCGACGACATCTGCAAACGCTATTTCCTAGCATGGAAGTGTCGCATTTACATTCCTTTGAAGTGAGTACGAGATATACATGACACTTCGCAATAAATATTATATCTTAGCATGAAACATAGAAGTGAGATGCGATATCGCGTTCTAAGAAGCATTAGAACCCTATTGCTACGATACGTAGACATCTGCAAACGCTATTACCTAGCATGAAAGTGTCGCATTTACATTCTTTTGAAGTGAATACGAGGTATACATAACACTCTACAATGAATATTATACCTTATCACTAAACATAGAATTGAAATGCGACATCTCGTTCTAAGAACCATTAGGACTCTATTGCTACGATACGTAGACATCTGCAAACGCTATTTCCTAGCATGGAAGTGTCACATTTACATTCTTTTGAAGTGAATACGGGGTAGACATAACACTCCAAAATGAATATTATATCATATCACGAAACATAGAAATGGAGTGCGACATCTCGTTTTAAGAAGCATTAGAACTCTAATGCTACGATACGTAGACATCTGCAAACGCTATTTCCTAGCATGGAAGTGTCGCATTTACATTTCTTTGAATTGAATACGAGGTATACATGACACTTCGCAATGAATATTATATCTTATCATGAAACATAGAAGTGTGATGCGATGTCGCGTTTTAGGAAGCATTAGAAATCTATTGCTACGATACGTAGACATCTGCAAACGCTATTTCCTAGCATGTATGTGTCGCATTTACATTCTTTTGAAGTGAATACGAGGCATACATGACCCTTCGCAATGAATATTATATCTTATCATGAAACATAGAAGTGAGATGCGATATCGCGTTTTAAGAAGCATTAGAACCCTATTGCTACGATATGTTGACATCTGCAAACGCTATTCCCTAGCATGGAAGTGTCGCATTTACATTCTTCTGAAGTGAATACGAGGTATACATGACACGTCCCAATGAATATTATATCTTATCATGAAACATAGAAGTCAGATGCGATATCGCGTTTTAAGAAGCACTAGAACTCTATTGCTACGATAAGTTGACATCTGCAAACGCTATTCCCTAGCATGGAAGTGCCGCTTTTACATGCTTGTGATGTGAGTACGAGGTATACATGACACTTCGCAATGAATCTTATATCTTATCATGAAACATAGAAGTCAGATGCGATATCTCGTTTTAAGAAGCACTTGAACTCTATTGCTACGATACGTAGACATCTGCAAACGCTATTTCCTAGCATGAAAGTGTCGCATTTACATTCGTTTGAAGTGAATACGAGGTATACATGACACGTCCCAATGAATATTATATCTTATCATGAAACACAGACGTGTGACGCGATATCGCGTTTTGAGAAGAATAAGAACTCTATTGCTACGATACGTAGACATCTGCAAACGCTATTTCCTAGCATGGAAGTTTCGCATTTACATTCATTTGAAGTGAATTCGAGATATACATGACACATCAGAATGAATATTAGTTCTTATCATGAAACAAAGGAATGAGCTGCGATATCGCGTTATGAGAAGCATTAGAACACTATTGCTTCGATACGTAGACATCTGCAAGCGCACCATCCTAGCAAGGAAGTGCCGCTTTTACATTCTTCTGAAGTGAATACGAGATATACATGACACTTCGCAATGAATATTATATCTTATCATGAAACATAGAAATGAGATGCGATATCGCTAATTAGGAAGCATTAGAACTCTATTGCTTCGATACGTAGACTTCTGGAATCGCTATTTCCTAGAAAGGAAGTGGCGCATTTACATTTATTTGAACTGTTGACGAGGAATACATAACACTTCGCAATGAATATTATATCTTATCATGAAACACAGAAATGGGATGCGATATCACGTTTCAAGAAGCAATAGATCTCTACTGCTTCGACACATAGACATCTGGAAACGCTATTTCCTAGCAAGGGAGTGTCGCATTTACATTCTTTTGAAGTGAATACGAGGTATACATGACGCTTCGCAATGAATACTATATCTTATCATGAAACGTAGAAGTGAGATGCGATATCGCGTTTTAAGAAGCATAAGAACTCTATTGCTATGATACGTAGACATCTGCAAGCACTATTTCCTAGCATGGAAGTGTTGCATTTACATTCTTTTGAAGTGAAAACGAGATATACATGACACTTCGTAATGAATATTATATCTTATCATGAAACATGGAAGTGAGATGCGATATCGCGTTTTAAGAAGCATTAGAACTCTATTGCTGCGATAGGTAGACATCCGCAAACAATATTTGCTAGCAATGAAGTGTCGCATTCACATTCTTTTGAAGTGAATACGAGGTATACATGATACTCCGCAATGAATATTATATCTTATCATGAAACACAGAAATGGGATGCGATATCACGTTTCAAGAAGCAATAGATCTCTACTGCTTCGACACATAGACATCTGGAAACGCTATTTCCTAGCAAGGGAGTGTCGCATTTACATTCTTTTGAAGTGAATACGAGGTATACATGACGCTTCGCAATGAATACTATATCTTATCATGAAACGTAGAAGTGAGATGCGATATCGCGTTTTAAGAAGCATAAGAACTCTATTGCTATGATACGTAGACATCTGCAAACACTATTTCCTAGCATGGAAGCGTTGCATTTACATTCTTTTGAAGTGAAAACGAGATATACATGACACTTCGTAATGAATATTATATCTTATCATGAAACATGGAAGTGA
Organism: Xylocopa sonorina; assembly: GCF_050948175.1. Classification (NCBI taxonomy): domain Eukaryota; kingdom Metazoa; phylum Arthropoda; class Insecta; order Hymenoptera; family Apidae; genus Xylocopa; species Xylocopa sonorina. The sequence continues at coordinate 7,378 of NW_027490270.1, read as the reverse complement.
GATGCGATATCGCGTTTTAAGAAGCATTAGAACTCTATTGCTGCGATAGGTAGACATCTGCAAACAATATTTCCTAGCAATGAAGTGTCGCATTCACATTCTTTTGAAGTGAATACGAGGTATACATGATACTCCGCAATGAATATTATATCTTATCATGAAACATAGATGTGAGATGCGATATCGCGTTTTAGGAAGCATTAGAACTCTATTGCTACGATACGTAGACATCTTCAAACGCTATTTCCTAGCATGTAAGTGTTGCATTTACATTCTTGTGAAGTGAAATCGAGGTATACATGACACTTCGCACTGAATATTATATCTTATCATGAAACATGGAAGTGAGATGCGATATCGCGTTTTAAGAAGCATTAGAACTCTATTGCTACGATAGGTAGACATCTGCAAACAATATTACCTAGCAATGAAGTGTCGCATTCACATTCTTTTGAAGTGAATACGAGGTATACATGATACTCCGCAATGAATATTATATCTTATCATGAAACATAGATATGAGATGCGATATCGCGTTTTAGGAAGCATTAGAACTCTATTGCTACGATACGTAGACATCTTCAAACGCTATTTCCTAGCATGTAAGTATCGCATTTACATTCTTTTGATGTGAATACGAGGTATACATTATACTCCGCAATGAATATTATATCTTATCATGAAACATGGAAGTGAGATGCGATATCGCGTTTTAAGAAGCATTAGAACTCTATTGCTACGATAGGTAGACATCTGCAAACAATATTTCCTAGCAAGGAAGTGTCGCATTCACATTCTTTTGAAGTGAATACGAGGTATACATGATACTCCGCAATGAATATTATATCTTATCATGAAACATAGATGTGAGATGCGATATCGCGTTTTAAGAAGCATTAGAACTCTATTGCTACGATAGGTAGACATCTGCAAACAATATTTCCTAGCAAGGAAGTGTCGCATTCACATTCTTTTGAAGTGAATACGAGGTATACATGATACTCCGCAATGAATATTATATCTTATCATGAAACATAGATGTGAGATGCGATATCGCGTTTTAGGAAGCATTAGAACTCTATTGCTACGATACGTAGACATCTTCAAACGCTATTTCCTAGCATGTAAGTGTCGCACTTACATTCTTCTGAAGTGAATACGAGGTATACATGACACTTCGCAATGAATATTATATCTTATCACGAAACATAGAAATGAAATGCGACATCTCATTTTAAGAAGCATTAGAACTCTATTGCTACGATACGTAGACACCTGCGAACGCTATTTCCTAATACGTAAGTGTCGCATTTACATTCTTTTGAAGTGAATACGACGTACACATGACACTTCGCAATGAATATTATATCTTATCATGAAACATAGAAGTGAGATGCGATATCGCGTTTTAGGAAGCATTAGAACTCTATTGCTACGATACGTAGACATCTGCAAGCGCTATTTCCTAGCATGGAAGTGTCGCACTTACATACCATTGAAGTGAATACGAGGTATACATAACATTACACAATGAATATTATATCTTATTACGAAACATAGAAATGAAATACGACATCTCGTTTTAAGAAGCATTAGCACTTTATTGCTGTGATATGTAGACATCAGCAAACGCTATTTCCTAGCATGCAAGTGTCGCACTTACATTCTTTTGAAGTGAATACGAGGTGTACATAACACTCCACAATGAATATTATATCTTATCACGAAACATAGAAATGAAATGCTACATCTCATTTAGGATGCATTAGGTCTCTCTTGCTACGATACGTAGACATCTGCAAACGCTATTTCCTAGCATGGAAGTGTCGCATTTACATTATTTTGAAGTGAATACGAGGTATACATAACACTCCAAAATGAATATTATATCTTATCACGAAACATAGAATTGAAATGCGACATCTCGTATTAAGAAGCATTAGAGCACTATTGCTGCGATACGTAGACATCTGTAAACGCTATTTCCTAGCATGGAAGTGTCACATTTACATTCTTTTGAAGTGAATACGAGGTATACATAACATTACACAATGAATACTATATCTTATAACGAAACATAGAAATGAAATGCGACATCTCGTTTTAAGAAGCATTAGAACTCTAATGCTACGATACGTTGACATCTGCAAACGCTATTTCCTAGCATGGAAGTGTCGCATTTACATTCTTCTTAAGTGAATACGAGGTATACATGACACTTCGCAATGAATATAATATCTTATCATGAACCATAGGAATTAGTTGCGATTTCGCGTTTTGAGAAGCATTAGAACTCTATTGCTTGGATACGTAGACATCTGCAAACGCTATTTCCTAGCATGGAAGTTTCGCATTTACATTTTTTTGATGTGAATACGAGATATACATGACACATCGGAATGAATATTATATCTTATCATGAATCATAGGAATGAGTTGCGATATCGCCTTTTGAGAAGCATTAGAACTCTATTGCTACGATCCGACGACATCTGCAAACGCTATTTCCTAGCATGGAAGTGTCGCATTTACATTCCTTTGAAGTGAGTACGAGATATACATGACACTTCGCAATAAATATTATATCTTAGCATGAAACATAGAAGTGAGATGCGATATCGCGTTCTAAGAAGCATTAGAACCCTATTGCTACGATACGTAGACATCTGCAAACGCTATTACCTAGCATGAAAGTGTCGCATTTACATTCTTTTGAAGTGAATACGAGGTATACATAACACTCTACAATGAATATTATACCTTATCACTAAACATAGAATTGAAATGCGACATCTCGTTTTAAGAACCATTAGGACTCTATTGCTACGATACGTAGACATCTGCAAACGCTATTTCCTAGCATGGAAGTGTCACATTTACATTCTTTTGAAGTGAATACGGGGTAGACATAACACTCCAAAATGAATATTATATCATATCACGAAACATAGAAATGGAGTGCGACATCTCGTTTTAAGAAGCATTAGAACTCTAATGCTACGATACGTAGACATCTGCAAACGCTATTTCCTAGCATGGAAGTGTCGCATTTACATTTCTTTGAATTGAATACGAGGTATACATGACACTTCGCAATGAATATTATATCTTATCATGAAACATAGAAGTGTGATGCGATGTCGCGTTTTAGGAAGCATTAGAAATCTATTGCTACGATACGTAGACATCTGCAAACGCTATTTCCTAGCATGTATGTGTCGCATTTACATTCTTTTGAAGTGAATACGAGGCATACATGACCCTTCGCAATGAATATTATATCTTATCATGAAACATAGAAGTGAGATGCGATATCGCGTTTTAAGAAGCATTAGAACCCTATTGCTACGATATGTTGACATCTGCAAACGCTATTCCCTAGCATGGAAGTGTCGCATTTACATTCTTCTGAAGTGAATACGAGGTATACATGACACGTCCCAATGAATATTATATCTTATCATGAAACATAGAAGTCAGATGCGATATCGCGTTTTAAGAAGCACTAGAACTCTATTGCTACGATAAGTTGACATCTGCAAACGCTATTCCCTAGCATGGAAGTGCCGCTTTTACATGCTTGTGATGTGAGTACGAGGTATACATGACACTTCGCAATGAATCTTATATCTTATCATGAAACATAGAAGTCAGATGCGATATCTCGTTTTAAGAAGCACTTGAACTCTATTGCTACGATACGTAGACATCTGCAAACGCTATTTCCTAGCATGAAAGTGTCGCATTTACATTCGTTTGAAGTGAGTAGGAGGTATACATGACACTTCGCAATAAATATTATATCTTAGCATGAAACATAGAAGTGAGATGCGTTGTCGCGTTCTACGAAGCATTAGAACCCTATTGCTACGATCCGTAGACATCTGCAAACGCTATTTCCTAGCATGGAAGTTTGGCATTTACATTCCTTTGAAATGAATACGAGATATACATGACACTTCGCAATGAATATTATATCTTATCATGAAGCATAGGAATGAGTTGCAATATCGCGTTTTGACAAGCATTAGGACACCATTGCTTCGATACGTAGACATCTGCAAGCGCTACTTCCTAGCAAGGAAGTGCCGCTTTTACATGCTTGTGATGTGAGTACGAGGTATACATGACACTTCGCAATGAATCTTATATCTTATCATGAAACATAGAAGTCAGATGCGATATCTCGTTTTAAGAAGCACTTGAACTCTATTGCTACGATACGTAGACATCTGCAAACGCTATTTCCTAGCATGAAAGTGTCGCATTTACATTCGTTTGAAGTGAATACGAGGTATACATGACACGTCCCAATGAATATTATATCTTATCATGAAACATAGAAGTGAGATGCAATATCGCGTTTTAAGATGCATTAGAACTCTATTGCCTACGATACGTAGACATCTGCAAACTCTATTTCCTAGCATGTAAGTGTCGCATTTACATTCTTTTGAAGTGAATGCGAGGTATACATGACACTTCGCAATGAATATTATATCTTATCATGAAACACAGACGTGTGACGCGATATCGCGTTTTGAGAAGAATAAGAACTCTATTGCTACGATACGTAGACATCTGCAAACGCTATTTCCTAGCATGGAAGTTTCGCATTTACATTCATTTGAAGTGAATTCGAGATATACATGACACATCAGAATGAATATTAGTTCTTATCATGAAACAAAGGAATGAGCTGCGATATCGCGTTATGAGAAGCATTAGAACACTATTGCTTCGATACGTAGACATCTGCAAGCGCACCATCCTAGCAAGGAAGTGCCGCTTTTACATTCTTCTGAAGTGAATACGAGATATACATGACACTTCGCAATGAATATTATATCTTATCATGAAACATAGAAATGAGATGCGATATCGCTAATTAGGAAGCATTAGAACTCTACTGCTTCGATACGTAGACATCTGGAATCGCTATTTCCTAGAAAGGAAGTGGCGCATTTACATTTATTTGAACTGTTGACGAGGAATACATAACACTTCGCAATGAATATTATATCTTATCATGAAACACAGAAATGGGATGCGATATCACGTTTCAAGAAGCAATAGATCTCTACTGCTTCGACACATAGACATCTGGAAACGCTATTTCCTAGCAAGGGAGTGTCGCATTTACATTCTTTTGAAGTGAATACGAGGTATACATGACGCTTCGCAATGAATACTATATCTTATCATGAAACGTAGAAGTGAGATGCGATATCGCGTTTTAAGAAGCATAAGAACTCTATTGCTATGATACGTAGACATCTGCAAGCACTATTTCCTAGCATGGAAGTGTTGCATTTACATTCTTTTGAAGTGAAAACGAGATATACATGACACTTCGTAATGAATATTATATCTTATCATGAAACATGGAAGTGAGATGCGATATCGCGTTTTAAGAAGCATTAGAACTCTATTGCTGCGATAGGTAGACATCCGCAAACAATATTTGCTAGCAATGAAGTGTCGCATTCACATTCTTTTGAAGTGAATACGAGGTATACATGATACTCCGCAATGAATATTATATCTTATCATGAAACACAGAAATGGGATGCGATATCACGTTTCAAGAAGCAATAGATCTCTACTGCTTCGACACATAGACATCTGGAAACGCTATTTCCTAGCAAGGGAGTGTCGCATTTACATTCTTTTGAAGTGAATACGAGGTATACATGACGCTTCGCAATGAATACTATATCTTATCATGAAACGTAGAAGTGAGATGCGATATCGCGTTTTAAGAAGCATAAGAACTCTATTGCTATGATACGTAGACATCTGCAAACACTATTTCCTAGCATGGAAGCGTTGCATTTACATTCTTTTGAAGTGCAAACGAGATATACATGACACTTCGTAATGAATATTATATCTTATCATGAAACATGGAAGTGAGATGCGATATCGCGTTTTAAGAAGCATTAGAACTCTATTGCTGCGATAGGTAGACATCTGCAAACAATATTTCCTAGCAATGAAGTGTCGCATTCACATTCTTTTGAAGTGAATACGAGGTATACATGATACTCCGCAATGAATATTATATCTTATCATGAAACATAGATGTGAGATGCGATATCGCGTTTTAGGAAGCATTAGAACTCTATTGCTACGATACGTAGACATCTTCAAACGCTATTTCCTAGCATGTAAGTGTTGCATTTACATTCTTGTGAAGTGAAATCGAGGTATACATGACACTTCGCACTGAATATTATATCTTATCATGAAACATGGAAGTGAGATGCGATATCGCGTTTTAAGAAGCATTAGAACTCTATTGCTACGATAGGTAGACATCTGCAAACAATATTACCTAGCAATGAAGTGTCGCATTCACATTCTTTTGAAGTGAATACGAGGTATACATGATACTCCGCAATGAATATTATATCTTATCATGAAACATAGATATGAGATGCGATATCGCGTTTTAGGAAGCATTAGAACTCTATTGCTACGATACGTAGACATCTTCAAACGCTATTTCCTAGCATGTAAGTATCGCATTTACATTCTTTTGATGTGAATACGAGGTATACATTATACTCCGCAATGAATATTATATCTTATCATGAAACATGGAAGTGAGATGCGATATCGCGTTTTAAGAAGCATTAGAACTCTATTGCTACGATAGGTAGACATCTGCAAACAATATTTCCTAGCAAGGAAGTGTCGCATTCACATTCTTTTGAAGTGAATACGAGGTATACATGATACTCCGCAATGAATATTATATCTTATCATGAAACATAGATGTGAGATGCGATATCGCGTTTTAAGAAGCATTAGAACTCTATTGCTACGATAGGTAGACATCTGCAAACAATATTTCCTAGCAAGGAAGTGTCGCATTCACATTCTTTTGAAGTGAATACGAGGTATACATGATACTCCGCAATGAATATTATATCTTATCATGAAACATAGATGTGAGATGCGATATCGCGTTTTAGGAAGCATTAGAACTCTATTGCTACGATACGTAGACATCTTCAAACGCTATTTCCTAGCATGTAAGTGTCGCACTTACATTCTTCTGAAGTGAATACGAGGTATACATGACACTTCGCAATGAATATTATATCTTATCACGAAACATAGAAATGAAATGCGACATCTCATTTTAAGAAGCATTAGAACTCTATTGCTACGATACGTAGACACCTGCGAACGCTATTTCCTAATACGTAAGTGTCGCATTTACATTCTTTTGAAGTGAATACGACGTACACATGACACTTCGCAATGAATATTATATCTTATCATGAAACATAGAAGTGAGATGCGATATCGCGTTTTAGGAAGCATTAGAACTCTATTGCTACGATACGTAGACATCTGCAAGCGCTAT